>NC_079213.1:80143628-80145881 GCF_029633865.1 Lampris incognitus
GATCCACATGTTGAAAGGCAACGGAATAGACCACTACGCTACCTGGACGCCCTGTGTTCAGTGTCTTGAATGGGAAAAGTGATGCAAGGAGGCCTACTAAAGAGTAAGCATTTCAACCTGAGGGATGGATATGTGTACATGCGTGCACGAGTTTCTGCGTGTATTTGTGTTTATACATGGGCAGGAGATGATTAAACCAGCTGGTCTGGCACTGTAAAATACACAATAGTGCATTTCTAGCATTCCAGCATTGCTTGTAGGATTGTTTTGGCAACAGTGGTATCCTATGAACATTTACACATGACTATTTCGAACAATCAGTTTAATGGGTTGTGTCTTATCGTCATTTCTAAATGTTTTTTTTTTTTAACGATCCAATTCCAACAACTTGGATCACTCTTCAAGTAACTAATTCTACTCTGTCGACACGTTGTAATACATGTGGGTGTCATTAAAGGAAAGAGAGACTGACACAGCAGCATCGTGCAGCTACTGAGCAACACCGGACTGATGAGGTGTGTGACTCAGGAACCACTGATTCTTCCAGCAGCCATATATGAGGAAAAGGTACAGGAGAGAAAGAGAGACAAGGGGACGGGGGGTTGCATTAGGACAGGAAAGAGAAAGAATTAAAACCATATAGCCCCACCAGTCAACAATATACCTCTTCCAGCGGGTTTGATATCTCCAGAAAGCGGAGAGGGGAATTCAAATGCAAATGAGCATAAAACAGCATTTTCAGAATGGAGTCTAATCCTTTATGCTGAGTTAATTAGTTTGTTATGGTTTATTTTGGTACAAATACAAACATAATGACATATTTGAACAATTGTCTGATGCGTTGTATTACAGTATTTGCAATACCTGACCCTAGATGGGTGTTTCTGACTAGTCTAACGTAAAACACATAAAATACGACTGTGTATATATATATACACTACCGTTCAAAAGTTTGGGATCACCCAAACAATTTTGTGTTTTCCATGAAAAGTCACACTTATTCACCACCATATGTTGTGAAATGAATAGAAAATAGAGTCAAGACATTGACAAGGTTAGAAATAATGATTTGTATTTGAAATAAGATTTTTTTTACATCAAACTTTGCTTTCGTCAAAGAATCCTCCATTTGCAGCAATTACAGCATTGCAGACCTTTGGCATTCTAGCTGTTAATTTGTTGAGGTAATCTGGAGAAATTGCACCCCACGCTTCCAGAAGCAGCTCCCACAAGTTGGATTGGTTGGATGGGCACTTCTTTGAGCAGATTGAGTTTCTGGAGCATCACATTTGTGGGGTCAATTAAACGCTCAAAATGGCCAGAAAAAGAGAACTTTCATCTGAAACTCGACAGTCTATTCTTGTTCTTAGAAATGAAGGCTATTCCATGCGAGAAATTGCTAAGAAATTGAAGATTTCCTACACCGGTGTGTACTACTCCCTTCAGAGGACAGCACAAACAGGCTCTAACCAGAGTAGAAAAAGAAGTGGGAGGCCGCGTTGCACAACTGAGCAAGAAGATAAGTACATTAGAGTCTCTAGTTTGAGAAACAGATGCCTCACAGGTCCCCAACTGGCATCTTCATTAAATAGTACCTGTTAGAGCCTGTTTGTGCTGTCCTCTGAAGGGAGTAGTACACACTGGTGTAGGAAATCTTCAATTTTCTTAGCAATTTCTCACATGGAATAGCCTTCATTTCTAAGAACAAGAATAGACTGTCGAGTTTCAGATGAAAGTTCTCTTTTTCTGGCCATTTTGAGCGTTTAATTGACCCCACAAATGTGATGCTCCAGAAACTCAATCTGCTCAAAGAAGTGCCCATCCAACCAATCCAACTTGTGGGAGCTGCTTCTGGAAGCGTGGGGTGCAATTTCTCCAGATTACCTCAACAAATTAACAGCTAGAATGCCAAAGGTCTGCAATGCTGTAATTGCTGCAAATGGAGGATTCTTTGACGAAAGCAAAGTTTGATGTAAAAAAAATCTTATTTCAAATACAAATCATTATTTCTAACCTTGTCAATGTCTTGACTCTATTTTCTATTCATTTCACAACATATGGTGGTGAATAAGTGTGACTTTTCATGGAAAACACGAAATTGTTTGGGTGATCCCAAACTTTTGAACGGTAGTTGTATATATATATATATATATATATATGTGTGTGTGTGTGTGTGTGTGTGTGTGTGTGTGTATGTATGTATATATAATCCAGTGATTCAAGTCAATTCTTTATGAGACAGTATTTCTTTAT
>NC_079213.1:80146081-80261081 GCF_029633865.1 Lampris incognitus
CATCATATGTTGACATCACAGCATGTGGTCTATTCAGAGGCAAGTGTTTTTGATGGATACCTGGGATGTACAACTGGTTTCACAGAGAGGTGTCCTCTACACTGGTGGAAGAAGTAGAGTTAAAAGTGCATATCTCTACTGTTGTTACCAAGCATCAGAGACGAGCCAGGGGACACAGAGTTTTCTTGCAAGAGAAGATTTTTTCAAGACACGTTGTTTGCTAGTTTTTTTTTTTGGGGGTGGGGCTTAGTTCCTCTTTTTGTGTGGTTGAATGCATACAGTTAAGCATTAGTCCTTATTATTTTCACCTATGAAGTTAGCACATATTATCAAATTGTGAGTCTGAATGTGGATGCATAGTGGGAGATAGAAACCATTAAGAAATGTAATGTGCATCAAGACGGGGGTATGAACCAGGGGTTGATCAATATCAATATCCTGGGGCATCCGGGTGGCGTGACGGTCTATTCCATTGCCAACCAAAATGGGGATCACTGGTTCGAATCCCCGTTTTACCTTTGGCTTGGTTGGGCATCCCTACAGACACAATTGGCCGTGTCTGTGGGTGGGAAGCTGGATGTGGGTATGTGTCCTGGTCACTGCACTAGCGCCTCCTCTGGTCGGTCAGTACACCTGTTCGGGGGAGAGGGGGAACTGGGGGGGAATAGTATGATCCTCCCACGTTCTACATCCCCCTGGTGAAACTCCTCACTGTCAGGTGAAAAGAAGCGGCTGGTGACTCCACATGTATTGGAGGAGGCATGTGGTAGTCTGCAGCCCTCCCTGGATTGGCAGAGGGGGTAGAGCAGCAACTGGGACAGTTCAGAAGAGTGGAGTAATTGGCCGGATAAAAATGGGGAGAAATTGGCCGGGGGGGGAGGGGGTCAATATCCTGCATATGAATGATCAACACTGCTCCCTGGCCTTGGCAAAATAAATCTTTTTTAATCCTTAAAATACACCCCATAGGCTGGCCTTTATGGGAAACCCATGCAATAAAAACAACGTCCCAAGAGGAGGAGTCTCAGCACTTACATATTTTTTGAGGGACAACAATCTTCAATGAATTGTTTATACCATTGTTCACAATAACACAAGCCTCTTTATGCCAGCATTTTCACAGGCTAAGTATAGCATGGCAAAACAATCTCCAGCTTATAGGAAACCACCATGAGAGGGATGTGGATATGTTTCAAACCCTCTTTGTTGCTGGTGGGGTAAGAACAGGGTTAGATATCCTCAGCCGTCTGTCATTTGTGCTCTCCTCTCTAGATTTTCCTACCTCTGCCTTTCCTTTCCTTATTCCTTTTCCCATGCAATTTGAACTTAAATAATTGTGTGTTTTCATTCTCTCTGCACTCACTTTTCCCAGCTAGTACAGAAATAGGTGTGTCTTTTCCCTCCTTCCTGATGGTAGGCATGCAGGGTTCTGCTGGGCAAATTTAAGGAGGCGGCAATCTCCCAGTGTTTTCTCATGGCAGGGTGCGGTCGGCTCCCTTGCCTGGCTCAGGCTCGGCAGCGCCTGGGCCAGACCCAAAACACCTTGGCCACCCGTACTGGGTTCTGGCCACAGGCACACACTCCCACCACACAATCAGGGTCCATGGCAGCCAGATGAGGAGGTTGCAGGGTTCAGTCTGAGACATAGAAAAACTTGGTGCCCTCTGCCAATGGGAGTTCATATGTCAAACACAGGATCAAAGCGCTGTGCAACCAAGCACAGCAAATTGGACAGACTGGAATGGAAGGTACCCGACCACAAACACAGACACACATAGGCAGGCACACAAAGCAACCCTTCCATTGCCACTTTCACTGAAGATCAATCTATAAACATTGCGCATCAAGGCACTATCTTGTGGATGAAAAAAGACTACAGTAGTACAGTTTTGGGTACCACAGAAAATGTACCTAGGCAACACACACACACACACACACACACACACACACACACACACACACACACACACACACACACACACACACACACACACACACACGTATATTTTGTCTCTCTCTGTGGGCATAATTCTAAGAACAACAGAGCAAAAGTCAGGTTTAGTACTGAAAGGAAATTTACACCAGGTTATGAAAGACAATACTGCGGTAATTGCAAAGTAAGTGTGGGGTCTAGTTTGGTGAGCTAAAATCAATGACCACCCATGGGACAACTTGAACACAATAATCACTAAAAATATCCTGGAATTACTCAACTAAATACTATACAAAAAGGCCCAAATTATGCCCACACCTACAACTTTAAGGTTAAGCTGGTCTACATGACAAAAACAATCATAACACACTGCGGTCAGGGCTAAAAATAACTTAACAAATCAGTCATATAAACACCAATTCATAGTCATACAAACACCATCACATTTTCATAAAGCTAATCAAACCATGCTGAACAAGTAGGATGGGATGGTATACATTCTTTAGAGTAGAATTATGGTAGATTCATGCCTCAGGTAAAACGGCAGACCAATAAAACACATGAAAATACTGGGCACTGTATTGAGCAAATCGGAATGTCTGACATTCTTAATGCTGTTTCAGTCTGCAGTAAGTGGTGCATTTGAAGGGAGTAAAACAGAGCAGGCACTCTGGGTGATTCACCTGCTGTTCCTCAGCAGCACTTAAATCTCCTAAACATCTGCGATAAGAGTCACCTGGGCCATCTTGCTAAGAGATAGCACAGGCAATAACACTCCTGTTGACGTAGCCCCACCCCCCCAAAAAAACAAAACAAAAACAAACAAAAACAAACCTACACTACCACCCCAAAAAGAACACCATCCAAACACCTTTATCTACAGATGTCAATCTGGCTGTTTGTGTGTCTGTGTTTCTGAGTATGTAAGTGTGTGTGCGTGTAGCCTATTGTACATACAGTGCATCCGGAAAGTATTCACACCCCTTCACTTTCCCCACATTTTGTTATGTTACAGCCTTATTCCAAAATGGATTAAATTCCTTTTTTTTCTCATCAATCTACACACAATACCCCATAATGACAAAGCAAAAAAGGTTTTGAAGAAATTTTTGCAAATTTATTAAAAATAAAAAACTGAAATATTGCATGTACATAAGTATTCACACCCTTTACTCAGTACTTGGTTGAGGCACCCTTGGCCGCGATTACAGCCTCAAGTCTTCTTGGGTATGAAGCTACAAGCTTGGCACACCTATATTTGGGGTATTTCTCCCATTCTTCTCTGCAGATCCTCTCGAGCTCTGTAAAGTTAGATGGGGAGCGTCGCTGCACAGTTATTTTCAGGTCTTTCCAGAGATGTTCAATGGGGTTCAAGTCTGGGCTCTGGCTGAGCCACTCAAGGACATTCAGACTTGTCCCGAAGCCACTCCTTCATTGTCTTGGCTGTGTGCTTAGGGTCGTTGTCGTGTTGAAAGGGAAACCTTCGCCCCAGTCTGAGGTCCTGAGCGCTCTGGAGCAGGTTTTCATCAAGGATCTCTCTGTACTTTTCTCCATTCATCTTTCCCTCGATCCTGACTAGTCTCCCAGTTCCTGCCGCTGAAAAACATTCCCACGGCATGATGCTGCCACCAACATGCTTCACTGTAGGGATGGTATTAGCAAGGTGATGAGAGGTGCCTGGTTTCCTCCAGATGTGACGTTTGGCATTCAGGCCAAAGAGTTCAATCTTGGTTTCATCAGACCAGAGAATCTTGTTTCTCATGGTCTGAGAATCCTTTAGGTGCTTTCTGACAAACTCCAAGCGGGCTGTCATGTGCCTTTTACTGAGCAGAGGCTTCCGTCTGGCCACTCTACCATAGAGGCCTGATTGGTGGAGTGCTGCAGAGATGGTTGTCCTTCTGGAAGGTTCTCCCATCTCCACAGAGAAACGCTGGAGCTCTGTCAGAGTGACCATCGGGTTCTGGGTCACCTCCCTGACCAAGGCCCTCTCCCCCGATTGCTCACTTTGGCTGGGCGGCCAGCTCTAGGAAGAGTCATGGTGGATCCAAACTTCTTCCATTTACGAATGATGGAGACCACTGTGCTCTTCGGGACCTTCAAAGCTGTAGAAATTTTTTTGTACCCTTCCCCAGATCTGTGCCTCGATACAATCCTGTCTCGGAGGTCCACAGACAATTCCTTTGACTTCATGGCTTGGTTTCTGCTCTGACATGCACTGTCAACAGTGGGACCTTATACTATAGACAGGTGTGTGCCTTTCCAAATCATGTCCAATCAATTGAATTTACTACGAGTGGACTCCAATCAAGATGTAGAAACATCTCAAGGATGATCAGTGGAAACAGGATGAACCTGAGCTCATTTTTGAGTGTCATAGCAAAGGGTGTGAATACTTATGTACATGCAATATTTCAGTTTTTTATTTTTAATAAATTTGCAAAAATTTCTACAAAACCTTTTTCACTTTGGCATTATGGGTATTGTGTGTAGATTGATGAGAAAAAAAAGGAATTTAATCCATTTTGGAATAAGGCTGTAACATAACAAAATGTGGGGAAAGTGAAGGGGTGTGAATACTTTCCGGATGCACTGTACATGCAACACATGTGCCACCTGTGTGTTTTATATTCATAGCTTGTTTAGAGCAGTTATTTCAAATCCTGGAGCGGTGGTTTCTCCCTTAGCATAGATTGTTTGGGCAGGTGAGACCCTGGCAGTCACCCTTGAGTGTAAACCAAAACAACAGAGCTGAGTCCAGATCGAGGAAGTGGTCCTGGTGCGGTTCCAAAACCACAAAGGAGCAGTTCAGCAAGAATCGCAAAGTGATCTGCTGCGGATCCAACTCAGCCATAGGGAGTGCCATGCATTGTCACACACACTGTGGGATGTGGCTCAAAATAGGCTGTTTGCATTGTGACTTGCAATGAAAAAAAACATTGAGAGGCAGCACATTTTTTTCTTCAGATAAAATGAAGAGGAAAAAACTGAGACATTGTTCTGAAGCTTATTTAAATTTGGTGTGCTGCCGACATGCAATAAATACAAGTATATGAAACAAAAACAACTACCAAAGTAATATACAGATCAAGGGTTTTGATCCTCCTTGTTTGCGTATTAGCAGGAAAGTGTAACTTCCTGCATCATTTGTTTTAACGATAAAAGGAAATGACTGGTTTGGTTTTTGTTGACATAACATAACGATGACATGTTTTGACAACTTGTTCTTTGATTAATCTCAAATCAAACAGACAAAAGATGTGAAAATGCCTCAAATGACTTCTGAAATGAGATACTTGTATATGGGCATCTTTGGTAAAAAGATGCTGACAAGTGATTGCCAACTGGACCTCAACATCCAAAACACCATCAAGGGTGTGTCATGTCACCAATGTAAACCTTATCCATCAGTATCTACTGACCCTTAATCATTTATAATTCAAGCAACATGTAAAGATGTGCTTGGGGATATGAAATCAGGAACAAAATATGAGGTACCAGTTTGTCTAAGTATGCATGCAAAGAGAATGCCCATCTGCTTGTGTGTGAGAAGGATACTCAGAGCCAAGTGGTTCCATGAGACAAACATGTCTCCCACAGAGACAAATATGTCTCTGTGAGAGACATGTTTGTGGGTGTGTGGTATGCATTTGGTTGACATGATCCAGGCTGAGTTCTGCATCTGAGCGTCAGTACAACCTACTCCTGCTGTGCTCAAATTATCTGCTACAGTACACAGACTGTCGAAGTGGTAATGACCGGTCTGATCTAAGGTCAGTTTCATTACAACTGAACCTCCCACCTAGGTCAAAAAGAACCTGGTCCACTCAAAACCAAGCCTCCTGCTGAGATGGACCTGTGTGTGTGTGTGTGTGTGTGTTTATTTCTGTCTGTGTGTCCATTTATGGACACAGAAGTTATGTGCATAACCGCTACCCCTCCAAAGTGAAAGCCTTTTCCTCATACAACTAAATGAAAAGGCAAAGGAAGAGCGGAAAACATGATGTAGGACTAATCCCTGCCATGTACAACAGCCCCACCACAGGCGCCTAACACGTGCATCCTCATAAGCATGAGTGGAAGCAGGCTTCACTGAACCCACTCACTGCTAGTCATGTGGCACTCAACCCACCTAATGGGTATAATGCGTGTATGAGGGTGTGTGTTTCTGCAGGTGGGGATGGGTTCGATCAACCAAGTGTGTAGGTTTCAGTTTGTATCCGACCAAAAGTCACTGTCTGCAAAACAAAATAGATAAACTTCAGTGTTGCACTTTTTGGAGCATTATAATTAGCATATTGGGCTTTGGACTCAACAGTGAAAAGGACAAACTCTACGTGGGCAAACTCTACGTGGGCAAAAATACATGTGTAACATTATCAAAAATGCATTAAAATGTGTATGAATTAAGGAAATCCTGTGCCTCAGTTAGTTTTTATTTTAATTGAAAGCTGATGTTCCCCATTTAAAGACAATGTGTGATAGAGCCAATGTTAAATGTTTATAACGTATTGGCAGCAGTTGAAACTTCAATTAACCTTTCTTACTGAAAGGGTTATTCTGAAGTTCCTGCAAAACACAGATGACTGTCAATGCCGATGACTCATAAATGGTGTAAAGACATCCACAATACACAACATGGTAGAAAAAGACTACTCCTATCTGTTCATATTCTTTGAATTAGGATACAGTGAGATGCACTTAACTTACTGGGTCTGTGCCAGGCAGCCAGGTGCTAGGGTGGTGTGGGAGTTGGGGTTATGCTGCAGACTTGTGAGCTCCAACATGTCCACTTGCACATCAGTCACATGACCGGGTAAAGGTTTGAGGAATGTCAGAATCTTTTCCACAAGATTGTCACCATGATGACCGACAGCTCCTACAGCACAAAAAATAAGGTTGCAGGAAAAAAGTGAAATCATATCCAATGTGTAGTAAAACTTGGTAGAATATTAACATCAACAAATATATAATACGAGACGAATTTGTAAAACCTTGCATGGGGTCCTCTATAGTATATGTTTAGTTAAATGAGGACAACCGCGGACATGCAAGCTGGGCTGTAGGGTAACTTGTCTGTTTAACATGATAACTATTCCAAAATGTGTGATGTCTGGCTATATACTTGGACTTTACCTGTAAGATCCATTGTTCTGTCCACAAAGATAATTGATGCTTTATTGGGGGCTAACTTCCTGCGGTTCTTTGCTTGAGGGTGATTCGTCAGTTCTCCTGCAATGATGCGGCTCATTGGACCTACAGCAAAGCTCTCTTCTCTCGTGTTTGTGGCCTCAAACATAGCATTAAGTGCTGACGCCAAAGATTTAATTTCAATCTGAAGTTCCGGAGGGAGAGAGTGTATGTCCACATCATACAGGCCGCCAAACTTCTTCTTCTCCGGACGTTTTGCATTAATTGACTCAAGGTCAGGTGAGAGCAGTGGGAAAAGATCTGGAAAGGTAGGCATGAGAAGTAGCTGCTGTGACACAGGCGCGAAGACTATTGGGGCATGCATAACTTCAGCCGTGTAGTTCATGTTTCCCATCCATTCGCAGAGCTTCTCTTCAAACTGCTCGAACACAGGGTTCCCTTCCAATTCTGTGGTGACATTGTTGGCAAGCAGATGTGCAGAGTGGGCAACGCTGGTAAAGACAACGCAATATTGGAAGTGACTTAAGGATATTGTGTCTTTTATAATGTCAATTGTTCGCCCTTTCAGCAAAGTGCTAACCACAAAAACAGCCTTTGGTTCATTCTTACCACACGATTCAAAGCTAGAAAACTGCTTGAGATTACATGCTCCAGCCTCAAATAAAGTGGCAGCCCCACCGTTCCAATGGAGACACTCTGCACACTTGTCGTCCATAAATACAACCGCTTTCTTTACCTTCGACAGCACCTTGTCCCACAACTGAGAGGGAAATTTTGTATAATTATCGGTCGCCATCATTAAGCTAATTAAAAAACTTCAAAACGCAAAAAAATCGAAAACTACATCGAAAACGTCAGCTGTACTCCATTCCAAAACAACAAACATGTGAGTCTCTCAAAGTTGACGTGGCAAATTCTGTGTCGCGTTAAATCGACGTCATCATAGCGTTGCGCTTGAACGGCCGGTAGGCGATATTATGAACCCTACATAGGCCTCGCCAAAATCCCGTTTCTGGCTTTGTCACGTGTGCGCCACCGTAGCAACGCGAAAATATGTTGTTATGGGGTTAGCGCTCATCAAGGAAACGCTGTACACCCACAATTTAACCTGTCTAAGTTATCCACAATCAACATTAACGTTTTTAACTCAATCTTTGCTTGCTCCACGTTTGAGCATAGGATACTTCACCCCTTATCATGACTACAAACAAAACGAGCTCCTATATTGTAGTAATATGACTTTTACATTTATACACAGGTAACAACTTACTGATCAGCTTTCTTAAATGTGAGAAAGTCTATTTATTAGATATATGTTCATTTTCAGACAACTAACGTTACTTACCTCCGTTCTGTTGTTGACAGCCAGCAGTCCAAAATTACAAAAGCAGCCAGCTGTCCAAAATTGCGAAAAATACAAAATTACAAAATTGAAGGTAGCTAACGTTAGCTTTGCTTCGCACCGAGTTGATAGTTGATTGTTTCCTTAGCAACGCAGCGGAAATCCGGCGTCCGTTCGCGAGATTTGGGACAGGGTACGGGATTTTGGCGAGGGCTATGTAGGGTTCATAATATCGCGGCCGGTAGAGACTGCGTTCAACTAAAACCACCTGACTCTCGTTTAGCGACGTCACACAATGCACATGGTGGTGTTATCACAGGTTAGAAAAAAAATTAAATTCAATACGCATGTGTTAGGCTTGTAAAAACACAACTCGTTGACGAAAGCAGGCAAAAGGAAAAAAGATAGCCAGAAGTCAGATTTGTGTAATTTCGGGGTGGTTTTGTTAGTTGTGTTGAACGTTGTACATTTGGTCAAGTTGGACCTGCTGTTGCTATGTTGCTCCAGGCACCACAACTACAACAACAACAACTACTACTACTACTACTACCAGTAGTAGTTTCCGGTACTGACTGGCTGGCTTCACTGGCTGTGACTTGTCGCTTGTTCCTATAGAAACGTGTTTTTAACTGTTCGTTTGGACCGACAGACCTTGTACACGCCAATATTTCTTAAAATTTTCATTTTTGTTTGATTTCAGTGCATTGCTGTTTGAATGTTAACGGTTTTTTATTTCCTCGTGCGGGCCTTTAGAAGTAAGGTTAACCGTAACCGGGCAAACGAATGAACTTAGTTGCCAGTTTGGTTTGAATTGTCCGCATGGCGTGTGACAAAAATAACGTGACCGATGCTTGCGGTGTTGACGATGAAGGATGGTTGTACAGAGGTAAGTTTGAGTCCCCATCCTCAGATTAATCGATAATGTAATTAATAAAGCTATATTTCCTCATTAGTAGTCCTCTCCGTTGACACACCATATAGCGCAGCAACGTGATTATCAGGGAAACAAGCTGGCAGCTGTCGAGGTTACGACATGTAGGCCGGCACACTGGCCCGGAGAATTATGTTAATAGTAACGAATGGCGTCCTGTCCGGGGTGTCTCCAGTGATGTGCAGTCAGGGGAGGCAGTGCCTCACCGAGGCTAACAAGAAAGAAAAAAAAAGAAAAAAGAAATATCATGATTGTTACAAAAAATATTTATTTCTTATTTATTTATTTTTAACTTTAATTTGTTAAGATTGTTGCAAAAATAATTTTTAAAAATCTTGTAAAACTTGTTGTTTTAGCAATAAAAAGCATGCCCTATTCAGGATGGCTTGCTCCCAAAGCTAGCATTTGTGAATGCAGGCTGCTGAGGCTGAGTCTGCTTGTGCCTCTCTCTGGCACAAATACATATAGTTCATTGCTTACCCAGCCATGGACCTCACTGCACGTTACTGCCTGCCTCCCAATTACTGCAGGGATAGGCATAGGCTCCAGCATCCCCGCGACCCTGATGGCAGGATAAGCGGTTGGGATAATGGATGGATGGATGGCACTAAAGCTAATTACTTTCCACGAAATGGGTCAAAAACATAGAGGTTGCTGTCGTAATGTTGACGTAACATTGAACTGTGGTGGTTCATGACATGAAGCAGGTTGCCGTGTTATGTCTGTGTCTGATAGATGACTGCGGGGAGGATGCGGAGGAGAAAACTCGCAGCAGGTATGTCGGGAGTTACACTGTTAGTATAAAATGCTCACCCACTGGAACTGTTAATACTCATGGTGGTCCAACTTTCACTTCACATAGCCAGGCCAACTTTTCAGCCTGCTCACCTATGACACTAACAGGTTTTTAAATATCATTCACATGTAGGCTACTAAAAGTAAAACGATAAAGCTGCTATTTGCGCTCCACATGACAGCCAGTGAAATCATAATTGTAAATTTCCTTTATAGTATTACCCTTTTTTATACCCCCCCCGGATTTATTAATTTTTTCCCCATTCACTATGATGTGTACAAAAGATTCAAGGCTCAAACAACATAAACGTGACAGACCGTTTAATGACAGTGAGCAGTGAACTGATTCAAAATGTGACGTGCCGGAGCCCCTCAATACCCATTAGAGCCAATATTACTACATTAAGAATCATTCAGATTTAATGCATTTGTCACTGCACAGTAATGACAGTGGTATCATTATAGCTGTGCAATATACGTGTTATGCCATTGTGTAAGAGGCATGAAATGTGGAGCCAGTCATGTGGAACATTGTGAAGTGTTTGGATGCTCGTTAATTCCACCTTTGTGCGGGCACTGTTTGTTTTTGAGCTGGGAAAATTGGATTTAAGCAGTCATGGGATTGAGGTATGTATGATTACTGTGGTCCACATTCTCTAACCGTATCACCTCACAGTAAATGTAGCATAATTTGTCAGTTACAGTAACTTAACCTAGTCCTGAGCCCCCTTGCGTGTGTGTGTGTGTGTGTGTGTGTGTGTGTGTGTGTGTGTGTGTGTGTGTGTGTGTGTGTGTGTGTGTGTGTGTGTGGTGTTTTATGCACATCTGTGTCTTTATCTAAGGGAGCAAGCTGTTCAAAGGATAACATTAAAGACTCTTTGTTGAAGGTTGTGCAAAAGACCTGAAGCTAAGATTGGTTAGAATCACAATCAGCATATCAACAGTTGTTGGCCATTACTTTACATTAGATAAGCCTGGGTAAAAACCCGTCATTTTGTAATCTTTTACGAAAAAATGCAATCAGTTTTCAGCTTATGGCATTCCTCCTTTCAGATCTCTGTTTGCCAGTATGTCATGCAATAACTGTTTGATATTGGAGTGAGTGTTACTGTATGTTTTGATAATAATAGTAATAATAATAAAAACATTTATGACACACTTTAAAACATACAAAGTGCTTTAAAAATAACGACAAACAAGGGGGTAGGAATCAAAACACAAATAAAAGTTTCACACAAAAGAATCACACATGCAAATCAATTAAAAGCTAGTCTACAGTGGATATAAAATGTATACACACCCCTTTTAAAAATGGCAGGTTTTGTGATCAGAATCAACTTTATTAGCCAAGTGCACTTATTTACAAAGGAGGAATTTGACTCTGGTTTACAGCAGCTTCTAGTACTTGCATAAATCACTCACATAGGCAAAACAAAAGCAAAAAAGAAAAACAAGAAATAAATGGAATAATAAATAGAATATTGGAGGTAAGTATGTATGCACAACAGGTATGTCACTATTATAGTTGTGTTATGGCTGAATAATTTATAACCTATGCTAACATATTATATTGCTTATTATATACTAATATAACTATAACTTATAATGCTTATATATTGTGGCAGGATGAGGAAAAACCTCATCCTGCCACAATATAATATTATATACTTATTATTATTATTATCTTGTATACTAAGAGTATATACTATATATTATCTATTATCTCATCTCATCTCCTCATCAGCCGCTTCTTCGGGGTCAGGTCGTGGTGGCAGCAAGCTAAGTAGGGCATTCAAGATGTCCCTCTCCCCAGCAACACCCTCCAGCTCCTCCTGGGGGACCCAAGGTGTTCCCAGGCCAGACTGGACATGTAGTTCCAGCAAGTTCTGGGTCTACCATGGGGTCTCCTCCCAGTTGGATGTGCCCAGAAAACCTCCAAAGGAATGCCCCCAGGAGGCATCCTAATCAGATGCCCGAACCACATCAACTGGCTCCTTTCAACGTGAAGGAGCAGTGGCTGTACTCTGAGCTCCCTCTGAATATCTGAGCTCCTCAACCTATCTCTAAGGCTGAGCCCAGAAACCCTATGAAGGAAACTCCTTTCAGCTGCTTGTATCCGTGATCTCACCCTTTCGGTCACTACCCAAAGCTCATGACCATAGGTGAGGGTTGGAACGAAGATTGACTGGTAAATTGAGAAGTTTGCCTTCTGGCTCAGCTCCCTCTTCACCACAACCGTCCACATTACTGCTGATGCTGCACCATCTACCTGTCAGTCTCCTGCTCCATCCTACCCTCACTCATGAACAAGACCCCGAGAAACATGGCCTCAGACTTGGAGGGTCTGACTCTCATCCCGGCCATTTCACACTCAGCTGCAAACTGCCCCAGTGCGCGCTTGAGGTCATGTTCTGATGAAGCCAGCAAAACAGCATAATCTGCAAAGAGCAGAGACGTAATTCTGAGGTTCCCAAAATGAACAAACTCCTCACCTTGGTTGCACCTTGAGATCCTGTCCATGAATATCACAAACAGAATCGGAGACAAGGGACAACCTTGGCAGAGTGTGACACCCACTGAAAACGTGTTTGACTTTGTGCCGACAATACGGATATAGCTCTCACTTTGGTTATACAAGGACCGGATGGCTTGTAGCAACTGCTCCGGGACACTATACTCCTGCAGTACCCCCCACAGAGTGCCCTGGGGTACATGGTCGTAACTCGTAAGACTTCTCCAAGTCCACAAAAAAACATGCAGACTGGCTGGTCAGACTTCCATGCCTCCCTCAGCACTACTGCAAGAGTAAAGAGTTGGTCCGTTGTTCCATGGCTAGGATGGAATCCGCATTGTTCCTCCTGGATCCGAGGTTCGACAATCGGTCGGAGCCTCCTTTCCAGCACCGTAGAGTAGACTTTCCCAGGGAGGCTGAGCAGTGTGATGCCCTGATAATTGGAGCACACCCTCCAGTCCCCTTTTTTTAAATATGGGAACAACCAACCCAGTCTGCCACTCCACAGGTACTGTCGCCGACCTCCACGCGACACTGAAGAGGCATGTCAGCCAAGACAGCCCAACAATGTCCAGAGCCTTCAGTATCTCAGGGTGAATCTCATCCACACCCAACGCCTTGACACCAAAGTTATTATCTATTATATAATTATATATTATGTTATACATATCCATCCATCCATCCATCCATCCATCCATCCATCCATCCATCCATCCATCCATCCATTATCTTAACCGCTTATTCTGCTCTCAAGGTTGCGGGGATGCTGGAGCCTATTCCAGCAGTCATTGGGCGGCAGGCGGGGAGACACCCCACACACACACACACACACACACACACACACACACACACACACACACACACACACACACACACACATTCATTCCTAGGGACAATTTAGTACGGCCAATGCATCCGACTTACATGTCTTTGGACTGTGGGAGGAAACCGGAGCTCCCAGAGGAAACCCACGTAGACACGGAGAGAACATGCAAACTCCACACAGGATGACCCGGGATGACCTACCAAGGTTGGACTACCCCGGGGCTCGAACCCAGGACCTTCTTGCTTTGAGGCGACTGCACTATCTATTGCGCTACCATGCTGCCCATATTATATATAATAATGATAATTTATATAATTATATATTCTGTTACTAAATTGTCCCTAGGTGTGAGTGTGTGTGTGTGTGTGGGCCCTGTGATGGCCTGGCGATCTGTCCAGGGTGTCTCCTTGCCTGCCGCCCAATGATTACTGGGATAGGCTCCAGCATCCCCGTGACCCTGAGAGCAGGATAAGCAGTTTAGATAATGGATGGATGGATATATAGTCTGTCATTACCATGGGGAAAGGCCCATTGGTGGTGGGAGAAGACCCACGGACATCTGTGAAAGAACGGTCGACAGCTTGGAAAAACGGCACGCAATAGTGTTAGGGCTAGCACCACGAAGGACTGCATAAACAAGAACCAAACAGAGGGAATACCCCCAGGCAGACCGGGGGGATAATCTGTCATTAAGGATGGATCACACGGCCAAAGACCTGGATATTGGCATAAGGACTATGAGATCAGATGCGGCAAGACAGGAGGGTGAAGCCAAAAGAAGATGTAATCTCTGTAGTGGAATATTTCAGGGTGAACGTTGTGTGAAAATTCATCAAGGCAAGTCTAAGTGCAAAGAGCAACTACAGTAACGCTAAGCATCTGATACTACCCAGAGAGCTATCTCTGAGTTTATTAGCACTGCTTGTCAGTCGGAGGAGGACCAGGGTCAGGAGGCAAATCACAGTGCCCTAGACCTCTCTGCTCAACCTGCTCAGAGCACAAGAAGAGGGGGTGAATCCGAAAGCCTGGATGGCTTTGAGAGAAAACCATGGCTGAATTTTCCACCTGCAGCAGATTGCAGATGGACACAATTTAATGACGAGTTTGAGCATCATCCTGGACAACACCCTGAAAGGAGATGCTACCAAGAAGATAAAGAATATGATGCAATTTGTGCATCAGACATGCTTACAATATCTACATGCTTACAAGATCTACAAAAATTGCCCACCGCTACTGAAGAGCTATCGAAGCTTTTGTGGACACTCTAGAATAAAAAGCTCGAACCCTGTCTTTGGACACTTGCTGAGGGCTGCTTTGTCCCTAAAGAGCTGAACTCATTATGACTTGACCAGTTTTGAGGGATCTCCCTGCTAGACATTGAAGGGACAATATTTTGGTCTATCATTTCTAAAAGACTAACATCTACTCATCAATGAGTACATTGACACAAGTGTCCAGAAAGGAGGAGTCCCGGGGTACTCAGGATTTCTGGAGCATACATCAGTGATCAGCCATGCCATCAAGGAAGCAAAGAGCAACAACAACAACACACTCTCAGTCGTATAGATAGATCTCACCAAAACCTACCTCACCAGCTGATCCAAAAGGCATCGGAGCACTACCAAGTACCATCAGAAGTAGTCAAGCTTGTGATGTCACATATAGATTCGCTGAAATTGAGGTTCACCATGGGAAATTTCACCACCAAATGGCAGAGGCTTGAGAAGGGCATCATGACAGGATGCACAATATCGGTGGTCCTGTTTGTGGCTGCTATAAACCTACTACTAAAGGCAGGAGGGATGCAATGTAGAGGGCCAAAAGTGGATGACAGAATAAGACATCTAGCCTGCAGAGGTTCATGGATGATGTAACTGTGATGAGTCCATCGATCCAAGGAACATGCTGGATCCTAAGCTCGCTGGAGAAGATGGTTACATGGTCACAGATGCAATTCAACCCAGGAAAAGCTAGGAGTCTTAAGTATCCTGAAAGAAAAGCTAACAAAAATCATCTTCATTGTTCAAGGGGCTGAGATCCCAACTATTCAAGAACAAGGAATCCAATGTCTTGGAAAAAAATTAGGACAGCGGCAACCTCAATGACACCATGGCTCAACTAAACATCTGGCTCAAGGTAATTGACAACAACCAGCTTTTTGGAAGGTTTAAGGTGTGGTGCTTCCAGTATGGTATCATACCCAGAATGCAATGGCCATTCGTGCTATATGATTTCTCCATGATTCAAGTGGAAGCAATGGAGAGACTGCACAGCAAATTCTTGGAAAGATGTGCTGGGTGTCCCTCCAACTTTCAGCTCAGTCAACCTGTACAGCAAGACCTCCAAGCTCTGCTGACCAGTCTCATTGGTGGTGGAAGAATTCAAACCCACCAAGGCAAGAGCAGTGAGTACACTGCTACTGTCTGAGGATGAGAAAGTCAGACACGCTAACAAGACCATTAAGTGTGGCAGGAAGTGGAAGCCTCAGTAGTGGGGGAAGCAGAAGCATACTTGAAACATCAAGAGATCTTTGGGGTAGTCTGTCAAGGACGACTAGGACTTGGAAACTACAACGCCAAGAGATGGAGTAAGGCCAATGCCAAAGCCAAAGGCAAGAGAGGACTCTTGGTTCGGAGGGTCTGAGAGACAGCATAAGAAGACCACTGCATAAAAGTGGCAGGGCTTGTCTGCCAGGCATGGTGGATGCAGTGGGACCAGGTACTCAAATGATCATTGTCCTGAAAGGAACTCTGGGATATTGACTAGGGCAAGTTGACCTTCCTCCTGTGTGCTTGGGCTAACCTCTTGCCAACTCCAAACAATCTAAATATCTGGGGCAATGAAGATGACCCCTTCTGCAAGTAGTGTGTCGCAACTCTTTGCACCTTGAACACATCTTGACTGGATGTCCCAAAGTACTGAGAGAAGGCTGATACCGATGGAGACATGACAAGGTCCTTACAGTAATTGCCAAATGGACGAACCTGCAGAGGGTCAAAGCCAATGAATACTAGGCATTACTACCCAAAGTTGTCCATTTCTAAATGGCAGGAGATGGGGCTCCTTGGGCAAGAACAACTGCCAAAAACATGTGCTCCATTTTGCATCAAGCTTCCAACTGGGAGATGCAAGTGGACCTGAAGAAGAGACTTGTCTTTCCAGAAGAGGTGGCAGTAACCTCACTCCGACCAGGCATGGTTCTTCTATCCAGGAGCACAAAAACTATCTTAGTAGCCAAACTCACGGTGCCCTGGGAGGACAAGCTAGCCATCTCTCCCCAACAGAAAAAGCCAAGTACCAGGATTTGATTGATGAGGCTGTTGTCAAAGGATGGTACACAACCTTATTGCCCATTGAAGTCAGCAGCTGTGGTTTCCCAGAAACATCAGTGCTCTATTTCCTACCGAAGATGGGTTTTGAACCCAAACAACTGAAGCAAGCCATTGGGGAGATAGCCATGGCAGTTGAGACCAGATCAAGATGGTTGTGGTTGATGAGATCTCGCAGTTTAAACCCTTCTGCAGGTGAAGGCTTATTTGGTCTTTGCTGCCCCACTCATGTGAGGCATACAGGCTAAGGGGCAAAATGCTTGTGACCCTGAGATACCTGCAGTTTGTCATCATCAGAGACTCCAGTTCCACCCTTGCACCAGTCAACCAAGGCATGCCACAAGACTCTGTGCTTGGACCCTCCCTGTTTACCATCTACATCAGGGGTGTCAAACTCCAGGCCTCGAGGGCCGCAGTGTCTGCAGGTATTTGTTGCAGCCATGCACTACACCACCTGATTAAACTAGTTCCTTTCCCTCCTTGATCCAAGAGGTGAGCTAATTAGTTAAATCAGGTAGTGTAGTGCACGGTTGCAACAAATACCTGCAGACACTGCGGCCCTCAAGGCCTGGAGTTTGACACCCCATGATCTACATGCTCCCCCTTGGTCAGATCATCCGCCACCATGGTTTAAGTTTCCATTTCTATGCTGATGACACACAACTTTATCTCAGCATGAGACCATCCTCTCAGCTCTCCCCACAATCCCTTGTTAACTGCCTCCACCAAATAAAAGTCTGGATGTCATCAAATCAAACCGAGCTCATGGATGTGGCTTTCAAGGCGCTGCTCCGGAAGGTTGGAGGTTGTTTCCTCGACGTGGATGGCTGCTCCATCTGCCCACCCCCAGAAGTCAGCAACCTTGGTGTCATTGTAGACTCCACCCTCTTATTCTTGTCACACATCAAATCTGTCACCAAATCTGCTTTCTTTAACCTCAAAAACATCTCCAGACTCTGGCCATTACTCTCACACTCCTTAGCAGAGACCCTCATTCATGGCTTCATCATCTCCCAACTGGATTATTGCAATGCAGTCCTGTCTGGGGTACCTAGCAGAGCCCTAGACAGGCTTCAATATGTGCAGAATTCAGCTGCCAGGGTGCTCACCCACACAAAGCCCTAGCAACACATCACTCCCTCCCTTGTCCAACTTCACTGGCTCCCGGTCAAATCCCACATTTCTTATAAAATCCTCCTCCTCACACATAAATCCCTCAATGTCCATACCCCCCAGTACCTATCAGACCTCCTCAACCCCTATATTCTGTCCCGGAATCTGTGGTCCACAGACATGGGCCTGCTTTCCATCCCCACACCAGCCTGCGGACTTTTGGGGATAGAGCCTTTAGTATGGCGTCCCCATGTTTTGGAACTCTATTCCAGTAGAGATCTGCAATGGTACTTCTTTGGACAAATGTAAAAGACCACTGAAAACCTACTTTTTTACTAAGGCCTATGGTCTGTAGTCTTTTGATCTTTGTTTTAATCTGTTTTTGTTTTTGTTCTTATCTAGTGTAAAGTGTCCTTGGGTTCCTTGAAAGGTGCTGTACAAAACTAAGTTGTTGTTGTTGTAGTAGTTGTTGTTGCTGGAGATGCAGAAGGGTTCATCGCAATGCGAATGCTTTGGCCATCCTGCCACCAAACAATACCATGAAGAGGAGAAACTTGCAACATCTTAATTAGCTCCTGCAGTTTCTGCTTACAGCAAAACATCTCTGTTTATTTCACTTATATACTATATACTTATGTTATAATTTGTAACCAGTATACAGTAATTGTATGTGTATTTACAATTGTGCATTTGTATTGCACATCTGTTTTAAAAAGAGGTAGTGCACATCTAAGATATATATAAGTGAGATATCTTGATGAGAGGGGTTGTTTACAAAGTGTCATATTTACATAATAAGTGTCCATTATTGCACCATGCTGTCAAGCGTTCACAAGAGAGATGGTCTGTGGGGGGTGGGGGAACTGTTCCTACGTCTGGTGGTTTTGGTGCACATTGCTCTGTAGCACTTGCCAGTGGGTAGGAGTTCAAACAGACTGTGGTGTAGAACTGCCCCAACAACTCCTGTTGCAGACCAAACTTCCTCAGTTGCAGAAAAAAAATCCTCTGCGGGGCTTTTTTGAGGGTGGAGTTGATGTTATTCTCCAATTTCAGGTCTTTGAAAATGGTAGTTCCCAGAGACTTGAAAGATCTCCATGGTTGACACAGGGCTGTTGGATATTGGGGGAGCGGTGCTGAGGGGTTTCTCCTAAAGTCCACTGTCATCTCCACAGTCGAGAATGTTCAGCTCCAACTTGTTCTGCCTGCACCGGAGTACCAGCTGCTCAACCTCCTACTGATATGCAGACTCATCGCTGTCCTGAATGAGTTCGATGACCATAGTGTCATCTGCAAACTTCAGGAGTTTAACAGCTGGGTCCTTGGAGGTGCAGTCATTGGTCTAGAGGGAAAAGAGTAGTGGGGAGAAGACATCCCTGGAGAGCACTAGTGCTGACTGTTCGTATACAAGAAGTGACTTCCCCCAGCCTCACCTGCTGTTTCCTGCCTGTCAGGAAGCTGGTGATCCACTAACAGATGGCGGGATATAGTGAGCTGGGAGGGTTTGGAGGAGAGGATTTCTTGAATTATGGTGTTGAATACCGAGCTGGATCTCATCGTTGAAAGGTATGGATCAGGAGAGGTGTACAGAATAATTTCCAATGCATTAGATATACCATGGAAGACAGTGAAGACAATAATCAACAAGTGGGGAAAATATGGCACAACAATGGCATTACCAAGAACAGGACCTCTCTCCAAAATTGGCGAGAAGACAAGGAGAAAACTGGTCAGGGAGGGCAACATTAAAGGACCTGGCAAGTACTGGTTGCTCTACATCTCTCGTATTCTTCATGTGTCTGGGCTATGGGGAATGGTGGCAAGACGGGAAAGCATTTTCACACAAAAAAACACAAGCAAACAAAAAAAACAAAACAAAACTCCAAGCCTGGCTAAATTAAAGATACATCCAATCTCCAAAAACCATGCGGAAAAAAGTGTTATGCTGATGAGACCAAGGTTGAACTTTTTGGCCATAATTCCAAAAGGTATGTTTGGTGCAAAAACAACACAGCACATCAACAAACGAACACCATACCCACAGTGAAGCATGGTGGTGGCAGCATCATACTTTGGGGCTGCTTTCTTCAGTGGGAACTGAGGATTTAGTCAAGGTTGAAGGAATCACGAATAGCTCCTAATACCAGTTAATTCTGACGCAAAACCTTCAGGCGTCTGCTAGAAAGTTGAAGATGAAAAGGATGTCACTTTTCCGTACAACAACGACCAAAGGCATACACCCAAATCAACAAAGGGATGGTTTCACCGAAATGGAGATCAACATTTTGGAATGGCCCAACCGGAGCCCAGACCTGAATCCAATTGAAAACCTGTGGGGTGACCTGAAGAGGCTGTGCACATGAGATGCCCTCGCAATTTGACAGATCTAGAATGTTTTTGCAAGGGGAAAATATTGCCATGTCAAGATGTGCCAAGCTGATAGACTCTTACCCAAAAAGAGTCTATCAAAGGGTGCTTCAACAAAGTATGAGTTTAGGGGTTTGCACATGTATGCAACCAGGTTATTGTACGTTTTGTATTTTTCTTCTTTATTGCTAAAATCTTTGATTATTTTTCACTTAAATTTTATAGGCTGTAGTTTCAAAAATAAGTGGGAAAAGTTCTGACATGATTTATCTTTTCCTTATTTTACGTCACAAAAACCTGCCACTTTAACAGGGGTGTGTAGACTCTTTATATCCACTGTATAAATATGCATTTTTAGAGGAGACATGATAAAACAGATTCAGCTAGTTTAATCTCTTCAGGTAAGTAGTTTTAAAGTTTAGCAGCCCTTTAAAGTAAATGTGTGAATGTTGTAGTCTTCCCACATCTTCTTTTTCAGTCAAACTCCAGCACTGGACCCTAAAGAGGCCCATGGAAATGGAGTGGACACTGAGGTACTGTGCACCTGTGACTTGATCCTTTCAGGAGTGGATTGATTTAGGTGTCAGTCTTAACATGGCTGCACACACTTAAACTTTCATCACTAGTTCCTCAACCCTTTCATATACTTTGCTATCCTTGCAATGGGTGTTAAATATTATCTTTTTCATTCTTATCAATTTTTTATGGAGCCATTAGGAACCTGGTGAAGACACTGAAGACAGTGACAGTGATGATGATGTATGTGTGACTATAGGTGATATAAAGACCGCAGAGTCATCTCAATCTACGTAAGTGTTTCCCCATCTACTCTCCATCTCTAAAAACCAGTCACTATGTTTGCAGCTTGTTATTGTTTGGTGCCTTCAGGCATGATATCAAGATGTAGTGCCTGATCAAGCCCCCGTTTTTTGTAAAAATGTTGTGCAACTCTGTAGTTGTATTTGTCAGATGTATTAGATTTTTCTGTGGAGGCTGCATTTGGTATCAATCACTTGGGCTACCAATACACAACCCGCTCTGCAGTCGGGGTCCTCCCTATAGTCCCCGGGTCCTATAGTCCCCGGGTCCTATGTTCCCCGCTTTGTATGAGACCGGGGAATATCGGACCTTTTTGTATACAGAGGGCCCTATATTCCCCACTTTTCCCCAAAAGGGTCCTATGTTCCCCGTTTTGTATGTGCAGGGAAACATGGGACCTTTCTTTATAAAAAGGGTCCTATGTTCTCCGGGTGGGGAACATAGGACCCTATTTATAAAGAAAGGTCCTATGTTCCCCGGTCAGCAGGTTTGATGCTGTTTGGCGCAAAAAGTGCATTTTCAATAATGCATTATTTAGGGCAGATTATTAAGAAGACAATGAATCATACGATTTCTATTTTTATATCACAAAAACGAATTCACAAAGTCCAGGTTGGCTAAAGTATGTGGAAACTTTCGACACTAAACCAATTTCAACTTGTTAGGCTATAGCTTATATTTGGGCGCATAACCCACCCCGGTAGTTCTCTGATATTTATGCGTGAAATGTGTCACTTATTGAGGAAAATGTGCCTCGCCGAGTAGGTGAGCTGGCTCATCTGTGTCTAAATGTAATATCGAAAGCCTATGTTCCTTGGGCAATTGTACCTGGGCATAGCTCAGTCGGTAGAGCTCTCGCCTATGGATCACAAGGTCGTGAGTTCGATCCCGGGTGCCGCCAACTCGGCGTATGAGTAGCACATTGTGCGAGAAGTGCTGGGAGCTGAGGATAGGTGTTGTGTTCCATCCTCAGCAGTCCATCTCCCAGAGGTCTAGCGCATTGTACCAGGGATAGACTCCTGCGTAAGCTGGCTGATACTGACAATAGGCCAATTCCGACCCACTTCTTCTATGTTCCCTAGAAAGCCGTCGTTCCCATCATAACCACACCAGCTTATTGGGAAAAGCATCTGACAGATATTAGATAGAAACCATCTGCTCAGTAAGGCCCTTTAAGCATCATAATTGTAATGATAATAATAATAATGATAATAACAATAATAATATCATAATAATGGCAATAATAATAATAATTATAATAATAATAGCCTAATAATGATGATGATGGTGATGATAATAATAATAATAACAATATAGCCTTATATTAGAAATGCTAAAAATTGGATAATTGAAATATTTATAATTATAAAGTAGGCTAATATAGCATGGTAATAACAATAAAATAATAACAATATCTGCCTGGTCTCTTAAGATTCTAAGATGCTGTATGCTACAGAAATAACGGGACATAGGCCTAGGCTAATGAATACGCCTTTTTGACAAAATATGAATGAAAGGCTAATCAACAACGCTAAAGCTGAATCACAAAACACATAATGCTCGAAAAATAATTTATAAATAGCCAAATGCACACATGATTTCGAGTTTGGAAATATTTAAAACTTGTCGTGGATGTGTGGTCATCTGCACGCAAGTTTCCTGGCGTTCTAAACCATATGATCAAAATTCACCAATGTCTAAACCGCCCGCCAACTTGCAACAATTTGCAACAATCGGTTGTTATCGGTGATAACTCGTGGACTCACTGTCATGTGCTTACTAGCCTACAAGAAGACAAACAATGGCGATAGTTATGGATGGTGATCGAGGGGGCAAAGTGTTCGTACATGAGAACTTCAGATATCAGAAGCACCGCACCAATCAAGACACCATTAGATGGAGGTGCTGGAGGTGGAACTATAGAGCAGAGGTGGGACCAAGTCATTGTTTTGCAAGTCACAAGTAAGTCTCAAGTCTTTGCCCTCAAGTCCTGAGTCAAGTCCCGAGTCAAGACAGGCAAGACCCGAGTCAAGTCCCAAGTCAAGACCAACAAGTCTCAAGTCAAGTCCAAAGTCCTACCGTTTGAGTTTCGAGTCCTTTCAAGTCCTCTTAACAACAGAGAAATAATATTTACACAGATCATGTATGCTTTTAAGATCTGTATTTATTTATCAAACCTTTTTTTGCAAGAACATTGTTCAAACACATTTGAAAGAAACAAATACAAATGTAATTTGCACAAAAAGTGCTGACATTGTATTTCCATAGCATATTGCACTATAACTAGTTGCACAGCAGTTTCTGTCCTGTATTGTATTGATCTCATATCATATTGCAAAACCGTTTTCACCTTCAACTAGACAGGTCTTTTTGACTCCTTTCAAAACTTAAATCTAGCCTTAACCTTTTCCAAACAGGTCATCACTTTAAAAAAAAAATCCTCACTCCCCCAAAAATTATCTGAATTATCACTTCTGAAAAACTGCACCGACTTTCTGGAAGTGTCTTCATTTTTGAAAAATTTCCTTAAGATTCAAGTGTCCTGACTTTCCAAAAGTGTTTGTTTCTGTCTCAAAATATCCTCATTTTTGTAAAACAGTCTTCACCTTAAAACTTAAATCTAGCCTTAAACTAAAAACCATGTCTTCACCCTCAAACAGGTACTTGGATGAAGTGAGGACCACAAAAACCGTCCTCCAAAAAATTGTACTTTTCCAAATGTGTCAACACTTTCTAAAAAATATGTTTCAGTCTTTTTAACTCCTTTCAAAACCTATGTGTAACCGTAACCTTTTCAAACATGTCACCACTTTATAAAAGATATCCTCACTCCCAAAAAATGATCTGCATTCTATTAAAGTTTCCTAACTCTTCAAAAGTGTTCGTCTTCATCACAAAATATCCTCAGTTTTGCAAAACAGTCCTAATTTTTTTAGTTTTCAAACATGTTCTCTAAAAATGTCTTCACATCTTCAACATATCCACACTTTCCAAAAACTCTCCTTCCACTCCAGCGTGTTCACATCCTCCGTTACGGTTCTCACAGATATAGAAACACGCACAAACATAAATCTACATGTAATATATTCACGCCTCTATCAGTTCCTGTTGCTCCCTTGATAAAAAAATCTTTGTATATATATATATATATATACACACACACACATGGAGGCTAAACCGCTAAAATAATTGGTATGCATCCCTAGAGAGACTGAGACTGGTGTTTGTGTGTGTGAATGTGAGTGTGTGTGAGAGAGAGAGAGCGAGAGAGAGAGAGAGATTGGAAGAGGGGGGCGGGAGGGCAAATACATGAACATAACAATGAGCAGGGTTGTGCTTTTCTATGTCAGGGCCCTATGCTGCATTGCATTTGCAAAAGATCAAATTGGCCAAAAGTCTGTCAGTCATTTGTGCACGATGGGGATGTAGTATGATGCCACCATGGCTGAAAACTCGCTCCACTGGAGCACTAGAGGCAGGCACCGCCAAGACTCTGATGGCCACTCGAAAGAGTGAAGGAAGAGTCTTCATGTTCAGTGCCCAGAACAAAAGGGCAGCCTGTCCTTCGGCTATGTCAAGGTAGTGACTTAGCTGTAGTGCCGGAGTGGTCCCAACATCCTTCTTCTGCCTCTTTTGGTATGCAGCAAACAGCCCTTCTCCTTCTCCAAGATCTTCTTGCTCTTCTTCATCAACCAGAGGCACAGGTTGCTCAGTCTCTGCAGCATCTTGCAGGATCAATTCTGGCAAAACATGTAACAGCAACAGCAGAAATATTACCATTTATGTTGGTGATAGTGTTAGACTGAAAAATGTAATTATTGTTGCAGTCAATTAGATCAGATTATGAGGAAAAATGTTGCATTAAAGTCAATAATATTTACCTTTAACTTGTTGTGCCACCTCTGCCTTGATGTCACGATTGACCAGCACATGGGGCTCCACCCACAGCAGTGAAAAGGCTGGATCCAAGGCGGCTGCTTTGAGGTAGACTGGGTCTGAAAAGGGGGCAGTGATCCCATCTTGAGTCCTGGCCATTTTCACGTTAATGAAGATCCCAAGAAATCTTTTTTTCAGGGATACCTGGAGACTTCTGACCAGGCCGCTCAGGAAACGAACTTGAGACTTCAGCTTCTCAAGGTGGTGATTGAGGGACAAGACGGATGGAACAACTGCACTGATTGTGACGACCTTCACCCCTTGTGTCAAATCAGTTGCTTCTCCAAACGGCTTCAAGATGTCCACCAACTCCTTCAACAGATTCCACTCTCGTGGTGTGAATGACAACTCCTTATGCCCAGCCTTTTCTAGAACAGCACAGAGCTTTAGATGATCACACTGGAGAACTGCCTTCACTTGCCTCAGTGTTGAGTTCCATCTTGTGTTGACTGCAGCAGGGATGCCTTTCTGTTCCCCAAATTCACTATCAAACACATCTTTGAATGTTGTGCTTGTGTGCAGCAGTGAGCTAAGTTTAGATAACTTGGAAAGAGAAGGACATACCACTTTTGTTTCTTTCAAACCGTCTCCCACCACCAGCTGAAGAGTGTGCACAAAACACTGCAGGCGCTGTTTCTTTGCAATAGCAGCATCTACCGTTTGCTGATCTTCCAGGGTTAAGTTACACCAGAGCTCAGGGTCATCAAGACGATCTCCGTCATCATCATCCTCTTGTTCACTGGGGAAGCACACAGTGAACGCCTTTCACATGTTAGCAGCATTGTCACTAATAATATAGTACAATTTATCTTTGATGTTGTATTCATCACATATTGACTCAAATTGGTCACAGATTCGTTCAGCTGTGTGTGACCCTTTGAAGCGGTTGCAGGCCAAGAGATTAGTCTTTAGCTGTATTCTCTCTGCCTCTTTCTCTATCCAGTGGACAGTGACACCAAGGAATCCCCTCATCTTTCGGTCAGACCAAATGTCCACAGTGACTGAAACATGGTCAGTGTTGCTCAATTGAGTTTTTAATTTTGAACGTCTCTCCTCAGCAAGGCTCTCTGTTTTTGATGTCAACGTTCTGCGACACACTGGGCTGTACTTACTGTCAAGTACTGTCAGAAAGTGCCGAAAACTCTTGTTTTCCATAATAGACAGGGGAAAGTTGCAATCAATAATCAAGTCAGACAGTATTGCATTGGTGATAGCTCTATGCTGTGGATGACTCATGCTGTAATGCCCTACACGATGGTCCAGGAATTTTGAGATTGAAGGCTGTTGTGGTTCATTTATGATGCTTTTGTTCATCTGGTATTCTTCAAATCTGTAACAGGTAAGCATATGAAACAGATGTCAGAAAATCCCTTATAGCCACACATGAATTGTATTTGAAACTACTCTTTACTCACATATCAATCATAACATTGTGTTAATATTAATTTTGTGTTAATATTAATTGTATACTGTATTAGTGTGTGTGTTGTAACATTACATTTGTAAAATAAATTTCATTGTCATTGTACGCTATATTAATAATATTTTCACTGCTTTACCTTGCCATCAAACAGCCCTTTCCGTCAGGAAACTGAAGTTATATGCTTGTTAATTCACTCTCTCCAGCACACCAGATTCCATTGACAAAAACAGCAATTTTACCTCGCGTCACACAGAAATTACTGGTCTACTGCTACCTCAATCATTAAGTTTATTTGTGCTATTTTATGTCTTCAGTGATAGTTCAACTTAGTTATGATTTACCGAAATTACATAAACGACCTCAATGAGGCAGCAGTAAACAAGCAACTCCCATGTGCTGCAAAGTAAAATGGCTATTTTTGTCAGTGGAATCTGGTGCGCTGGAGAGAGTAAGATATACTTCGCTTTCCTGTGGGAAAAACTCGTCTGGTAGCAAGCGAAAATGGTAACGTACACATATTCTTTATATAGAGTACATTTAAACTGACCTTGACTTGATTAGGTTTGCTTATGTTTTACTGCTGACAGCAGTCTACTGTGAGTGATACACTGACTAAGCACCTTAACAAAGCACCTTATACAATCCCGCTTCAAACATCCCAAACTGTCCTGTTACAGCATAATAAGTATGAGTAAGGGAATGAACCCGCAGTGGATGCAGATTACCGTGTTTGCAAGGTGACGTTAACAGTGAGTTGACACTCTCATTGATTTAACTATGCAGCTAGCAATTACGTTACTTAGCCGATAAGCTAGTGTTAGCTTTCATTCAAAACTTACCGTTCTTTGTGCAACTTCAAATGTCGAGCGAAGCTCCAAGTTGTTGCGTCTCCGTCCGTAATCTTCGACCCGCATGTTTTACATACTGCAATTCGTTTTTTGTTGACCACCTCGTAATTTTTATACCCAAACGAAACTATCTTTGGTATCATTTTGCCAACTGGTGCCTTGTTATCTGTTATTCTTCATTGGTTGTCCTGTAATTTGATTGGGTGGATGCTGTCGGCTCAAAACAACGTGGATCTAATTTGATTGGATGTCGTGCCGACAGCGCGCCATCTCTCACACACACACACACACAGACACATACGCAGATGCACACGTGTATGTACAA
Source organism: Lampris incognitus (assembly GCF_029633865.1). Taxonomy (NCBI): domain Eukaryota; kingdom Metazoa; phylum Chordata; class Actinopteri; order Lampriformes; family Lampridae; genus Lampris; species Lampris incognitus. Next base: position 80,173,729 of record NC_079213.1, read on the forward strand.
AGAGAGATAGAGCGGTCCATGTCAACATACTTTTTAATCTTTGGGTTTGGGGAAAGTAGCAAGTCTTTTCAAGTCAAAAGGGTCAAGTCCAAGTGAAGTCACGAGTTACTGATGTTAAAGTCCAAGTCGAGTTGCAAGTCTCTTTACATTTTGTCAAGTCGAGTCTAAAGTCATCAAATTCATGACTCGAGTCTGACTCGAGTCCAAGTCATGTGACTCGAGTCCACACCTCTGCTATAGAGTGCCACTGATCACAAATAGATTTGAAGTGGAGGACGTGGATGCTAACATTATTGTGCACGATGTTGGGGAACACGTGCATCCCCCTGACGGAGAAATGGTGCACCATGCAGAATTCCGACAGGGGGTGATTGCAGAAGTTGCGAGGGAGCCAACAGTCCCAATCAGAAGGATCTATAATGCGCAAAGGGTCTTGCAGCATTAGCAACGTCAAATCCAGGGTGGCGGTGACAGACCACCACCACAAGGATTCCAGTCTGTAAGAACTGTTATGGCCAGAGCACGCGCAGCAGTCATGCCCCCGATTCCAGCTACACTTGAGGATGTCGTCATCGAAGGTGCATGGGCTGAAACATGGGACAGGGAACAGTTCCTCCTGCACCAAGACAACGAGTGGGCTATCGCTGTGTTTGCCACAGAGGGAAACATCAGGAAGCTGCGAGGCTGTGGAACCGTATACATGGATGCAACGTTCAGAACGTGCCCCCGCCCCTTCAGCCAAGTTTTTACAGTACTTGGAAACATGCATGGCTTCGTTATCCCTCTGGTGCATGCGCTGTTGGGCCAGCGCACAATTGGGCACTACCGGCAGGTGCTCAATTGCATCAAACGGGAAACCAGGAGGATTACGCAGCACCACTGGGCACCTCAAAAGGTCATATGCGACTTTGAACAGGCGCTTATCAATGCGCTGGAAACAGAACTTCCAAGGGCACAAGTGAGTGGATGCTACTTCCATTTCAGTCAAGCCCTGTGGAAGAGGGTGCAAAGACTTGGACTGACTACCCTTTTTCAGCCAAGCTTTTACTAGAAGCATTTTGTTATTAATAGCCTATTATCAGTGTTACTATTGATAGTATTATGCCTGTAATTGTTATTTGTTATTAGGCCTCTTATAATTAGGCTATTATTATTATTATTATTATTATTATTAGGCTGTTGTTATTATTATTATTATTATTATTTATTATTTATTGTATGAGGAAGTCAGGAGTTGCAGAGAAGTATGTAGGAGTGGTGCAGGATACGTATGAAGGAATTGTGACAATGGTGAGGTGTGCGGTTGGAATGACAGATGGGTTCAAGGTGGAGGTCGGATTACATCAAGGATCGGCTCTGAGCCCTTTCTTGTTTGCAATGGTGATGGACAGGTTGACGGACAAGATCAGGCAGGAGTCTCCATGGACGATGATGTTCGCGGATGACATTGTGATCTGTAGTGAGAGTAGGGTGCAGGTTGAGGAGAGCCTGGAGAGGTGGAGGTATGCACTGGAGAGAAGAGGAATGAAAGTCAGTAGGAGCAAGACGGAATACCTATGCGTGAATGAGAGAGAGGACAGTGGAATGGTCAGGATGCAAGGAGTGGAGGTGACAAAGGCATTTGAGTTTAAATACTTGGGGTCAACCGTCCAAAGTAACGGGGAGTGCAGTAGAGAGGTGAAAAAGAGAGTGCAGTCAGGGTGGAGTGGGTGGAGAAGTGTGTCAGGAGCGATTTGCGACAGAAGGGTACCAGCAAGAGTTAAAGGGAAAGTTTACAAGATGGTTGTGAGACCAGCTATGTTATATGGTTTGGAGACAGTGGCACTGACAAAAAGACAGGAGGCGGAGCTGGAGGTGGCAGAGTTGAAGATGCTAAGATTTTCACTGGGAGTAACGAAGAAGGACAGGATTAGGAACGATTATATTAGAGGGACCGCTCAGGTTGGACGGTTTGGAGACAAAGCAAGAGAGGCAAGATTGAGATGGCTTGGACATGTGTGGAGGAGAGATGCTGAGTATATTGGGAGAAGGATGCTGAATATGGAGCTGCCAGGGAAGAGGAGAAGAGGAAGGTCAAAGAGGAGGTTTATGGATGTGGTGAGGGAAGACATGCAGGTGGCTGGTGTGACAGAGGAAGACGCAGAAGACAGGAAGAAATGGAAACGGATGATCCGCTGTGGCGACCCCTAACAGGAGCAGCCGAAAGTATTATTATTATTATTATTGATATTATTACTATTATTATTATTATTATTATTATTATTAAAGAAGAACATCAAAGGATGTAAGGTAGCACTCATCAAATGAAAAAAAAGAGACACAATTCTCTATTTTACCATTTTATTGTTTGGCATCAGTCATTAACTTGGCCGGGTGGTCTTCTTCAGAAACCTTAATGACTGATGCCAAACAATAAAATGGTGAAATAGAGGACTGCCTCTGTTATTTTTTTACCATTTGGTGAGTGTTACCTTACATCCTTTGATGTTCGTCTTTGATTCATGTTTTTGGTTTAGCACCTCCACAAGCCTTTAGTTTTTTGAGAAGCACATATTATTATTATTAGGCAATTAGCCTATTGTGTAAGGTAGGCGGCCCCCGTTGATGGATACTTTGTGCTGGTCCTAAATTCCAAGTCCTGGTCTAAGTTCTCTGCCTAAAAAGTTCATCATTAAAGTCTTTTTGAAAGAAAGTCCGCCAAGTGATTTAATATGGAAAACGAACTGCAAAGTAACAAGAAAGTGGCTGAAGTGTCCAGTGCTGTGCAAATTGAACTTTGAGCGAAGGTGGAAATGGCTAGGTTATACTGGTAGGCGGGCCTACTGCAAGACAAACTTGCGTTGATTGCCGACTGTCCATGCTGAGCCGGAGAGCCAACTAACTTGGCCTACTGCAGTAAATATTGGTAAGAAATAACAATAAAGCAAATTACAGCCTCCTCTAGGCCGAATTTGGATACGCACTCAAGGTGGCCTGCGATATACAACAGCCAACAATGGTAATACGGCCTAATTTAATCAGCGGAGGAATAGATTGTCATAGCCTACAACTCAGCCATGACCCCAGTTTTTATTATTTTGGACCCGTTAAGGAAATAATTTGCAAAAGGGTTGGCAATAGGTCCTATGTTCCCCTGGAAACAGCGGGGAATATAGGACCCTTTTTCCAAAAGAGGGTTCTATGTTCCCCGATGTCTATTGCAACCGGGAGTATAGGACCTTTTTAGGGGAAAATGGGGAATATGGGACCCTTTTTTTCTCGAAAGGGTCCATCGGGGAACATAGGACCTGGGGAATATAGGACCCGGGGACTATAGGCATGGCCCCCTGCAGTCCATCTCATGTGGACAAGTGCATTTTTTTAGTCTTTGTTATGAGGATGATAATAATGTGGGTTGATACTGTGAGTGCCTTGTTCTCTAGTGGCTTTGGATCCACACCTGTGAATCTAAATATTAAAGCTGAGGGTAGGACACATTCAGCGGGTAAGTAGATGCTGCTCACTCTCATTTTTGTTTGATCACTAAATGGTGCTTCATTATTGTTCATATTATAAATGCTGAAATGAATAAACTATAATATTGTAAAGACAGAACCTTAAACATTAATGACAATGGGAATTGCCTGTGGTTCACACACTTTTATTCCTTACAACTGCTTCACAGTTGAGACTAACTCTAAGGGAGTGGACCTGGATGCTTTGGGAAGTATCCAAGAAATCCCAATACCGGAGATTGATATCAAGTGCCTTGAAGAAAAGCCATGGAGGAAACCTGGTAAGCATTGGTTTCTTTGCCTTTGGATGCAGGACAGGTGTTTCTTTCCATTGTTTGTGTGTTTTCTGCCATTTGTGTGCTTAATTGGTTCAGTGCAGGTATGTTGCTAAGTGATTAAATGTTGGTCTGTTCCGTATTACATGGTATTTTGTTTTGCAGGTGCTGAAGTCTCAGATTACTTTAACTATGGTTTTAACGAGGAAACCTGGAAATCCTACTGTAACAAACAGAAGATGCTCTTTGCAATATCTGATAGCACAATCTCCCCCAAAATCAGGGTAAGACAAGTCATTACTGATGTTTTTGCAACAGACTAGAGGGCTACATGGAAGTAAAGGTCTAGCTCTTGTCCCACCCAGTCCCATCAAAAATTCTCTCTTTTTGTCCCAGAACTGCGACTCCCTCAGTGATTTTATCTCATGTTTTCTTGTGTTGGTGGGTCTCCCATCCCATCCCATGTATAACTGAAACTACCTATGAATGACTCTGTAACAAAGTGGTGCATATAACTGAACTTTTCAACACCTCTACAGCATACAGCTTCAGTGGCAGCCTCTGTCAAGTCACAGTAAAGATGATCGCTATTAGGTAGTTAGTCACTTCTTCTCAAGTGCTGGGAAAAAATGCTTTAGACCACTTGTATGAATAAATGTGCCAGCCTATGTGCAGAACTGTGCATCTGTTTAAACCAATCACAACCCAAAGGATATTGGTGAATCAAAATAGGCCTGTCTTTATTATTATTATCATTATGTTTTAATGATAATTTCAAATAAGCCCAAGTGGGATGTGTAGGCCCACACTTTTTTTTTCTATTTCTGTTATCCCCATCCTCTTCCCATGGAGTATTTCTCCTGTCCTGCTCTTGCACATATGTCAGATTTGATCCTACGAGATTCCCGAGAGATTCACGGTACTCAAAGGAATTTCAACTAAATGTTACCATCTACAACAGACACTTAGAGAAGAGCATAAATAAAAAGAAGGAAACACGATACAATTTGAGTGATGGGTGGCAGTAGATGATATTGATCTGAGATATTGCCTTAATTATTACTTTTGAAACAAAACAAGTGAATGGAGAGATTGAAAAGTAGAAGAGAATGGTTATTGGTCATCTGATCAAAGTGTGCTGATAGTCCCTTCAGGTTCACAGGGAACCTATAGGCCAAGAAGACAAAGGGTCTGGGTTTGATTCTCCCCCCTCCTACAGCCAGTTCAATTCAGCATCCAGGTGTGTATAACCCAATCACTCTCTGTCACTGTCTCGGGCCCAGCTGTTCCCTGAATAACCAATAACTAATTGTTTCTGTGTGACCCATCTCCCTGGCTGTTGCCATCTTGCAACATTGATCTTATAATGAAATGAGCTGAATTTGAATCAGCCAGGGTCCCTGATGTTTAACCTAGAGTGCACCACTAAATACAGTTTTACATCTGTTGAAGACTGAAAAGAAATATCATGAAGTATTTGTAAAAAAAAAAAAAAAAAAATCAAAATAATTTCTCTTTCAATTAAAACCTTCAATGATAAACTTTCATATCTGACAACTCATTTGTCTTTTTAAAGACTTTCTCTCCTTAAGCTGGGCTTCCATCTGGGTCTTTATTGAACCCAATCCCTCTTTAAGCCTTCATGGAAAAAATAAATTTGAAATTGTGCACATTTCTACTTCTCTACCCAGTCAGGGCATAGATTAGCTCTGCATTTTGTTGTGAAACTGCTCTGTTCCTTCCCTAAGGCTGGATTCAGACAGAATCAGGCAATGCGTCAAAAACACAAGTCCTGCTATTCATTTTGAGTGAGTGTAGTGTGCTTATGCTGCAGCAGCGCTTGCCACAAGTGGTTCAGCAAAAAAACACAGCAGCATCAGGCAAGGAAATTGAGACAGATCCAATTTTTGCCGCATCGCAACCCTACGTCACACTGGTGGCCAATCACATAGCTGGTGATACATGATGGCAGTGCAAATTCACGTTTGCAGTGACCTTACCCAGTACCAGTATGGAAAGATGGCGGCCTCACCAAGTACCATCCATGCAGTGTCTTTGTCTATGTCTGCGTTTGTTTGTGTCTTCGTTTGATGGCTGGGAGAGCTTGGTCTGCTTCGTCCTGTGGGCCCAGGGACCATGGCCCTGCCCGAAGCTGCGCATGAGGAGGTAACACCGAGGACAGTCTGACAGGATGCCGGGCAGGCTAAGCTAACTGCTAGCCCATGCAGACTGGCAGTTCCGATAACACTGAGGGTGGTCTGGCGGCGGCCTCGCCTGGCGTTGACTGTGTTTTTGGTGTCGTCGTGTGGAGTGCGGGGAGGTGTGTCGAGGGTGTCTGGCTGGGAGAGCTGGCGTTGGATCAGCTGAGGGAGACTGGACTGGGTCTGCTACGTCTGGTGAGCCCAAGGACCATGGCTCTGCCCGGAGCTGCGCATGAAGAGGAAACCCTAGGGTGTTCTGACAGGACACGGAAGCAGGGCAGACTAAGCTAACTGCTAGCCCATGCGGACCAGCAGCTCTGACAGTCATCCTTGCTGGCGTTCCTTCCCTTGGACAGTGTTTTTTTTGTTTAGTTTAGATATATTTGTTAGTTTGGGTGTTCTTGTAGTTTTTGTATATGTGTTTTTGTCTTTGTGCTGCACTGCTGTGGGCTTGGGGAAACAACTTTTAATTTCATTTCATTTCATGTATGTAAGTATATGAAATGAGTGTTCCTGATTCCTGATTGTTATTATAATCCAGAAGGTGGTGGTAATGCACCCAAAAGCTGTTTGCCAATTACAAGAAAAAGAATAAAAACATTGTTTAGCACCTAGCATTTAGCATTCTGCTGTTTAAGAGCAACTGTGAACATGGAAGAGAGACTGATCTCCGTCGTGATGACCTTTCCCGAGCTCTACAACCTTGCCATGAGGGAGTACAACATAAGTCACAGGACGGTTGCTTGGCGTTGCATTGCTTGGCGTTGTGTCACTGTTCTCATTTGCTGTTTGATAGCGATTGACAAACAGCTTTTAAGTGCATCAATGCCACCTTCTGACTTGGGGGGTTAAAGTTAACAACACTACAACACACAAATGGACCATGTAGTGACATGCCCACACCATTGCGGCAAGGCACCGCATTGCCTGATTTTGTCTGAACCCAGCCTAATGAAGTTCTCATGTGCCCCTGCTGCCCCCCCCCCCCACCCATTACCAGCCACCTGTGAAGGAAAGTGTTGAGCAGCAGTGCTGGCTGGAACCTGTGGGGGGTCGCGGCTTTTAAGGCCTGAGGGAGACTGGGCCTTCTGTGTTTTACAGCCCACGATTATTTACAGGCACAGCCGCAAGCAGCACACGCTTGTTATGTCGTGTTAGCAAATGGAATATACTTCCCAGCTAGAATTTGTTCCTCCTTATGAGCCAGGTACTCCATGCCTCATGCGGAGGTGTGAAGGTCTAATCACGTGCATTCGAGCACCACACATACACACATGCTTTTACACCCTTATCTTCTCCTTCACTCTGTGCCATAGTATAATTACTACAACCTTAAGAAGTAGTTTAACTTTTTTTAGGGTGACAGTGGCATGGAGGTCCAAAGATCATGCTGAGGGGAAAGGGTTGAGTGGTAGATGGCACATAATTAAAGGGTTTTTTTTCTGGACAACCTCTCTCCCCCTTTCTTCAGCAAGGCTGGCCATCATCAGAATAAGAGACAGAATCAGAAAACATTGTTTCCCCCAGCCAACAGCAGTGCAACAAAAAGACAAAAGCACATATGCAAAAACTACAAGAACACATATATCCAAACTAACACATATATCTAAACTAAAAAAAAAATTAAAAAAATCACTGCTCAGGAGAACGAACGCCAGCCAGGATGACTGTTGGAACTGCCGGTCTGCATGGGCTAGCAGTTAGCTTAGCCTGCCCTGCTTCCGTATCCTGTCAGACCGCCCCCGGTGTTTCCTGTTCGGGTGCAGCTCTGGTCAGGGCCGTGGTCCCTGGGCCCACAGGACGCACAGACCAAGCTCCCTCAGCTGATCCAGCGCCAGCTCTCCGAGCCATCAAACGAAGACAAGCTTAGATGCAGACATGGACAAAGACACTGCATGGACAGTATTGGGCGAGGCCACCGCAAACGAGAATTCGCACCACCATCTTCCCACACTGGTACTGGCTGAGGCAGCTGCAAGCGTGAATTTGCGCCGGCATCTTCTCATGCCAGGAAATCTTCTCAGGTCAGCTAATGCCAGAAACTGGCATTAGGGAGCTCAGTGAGTTCCTGGTTGCTGTAGTAGGAATGTCCTTTTTTCTTTTTTAATGTATCATGTTTTGGCATGCTGTAGATTAAGTCCTAGTGACAGAAAGGGGTTAGTGTGTGTGTGTGTGTGTGTGTGTGTGTGTGTGTCTCCTGGGTGGGGGTGGAGAGATATGCACTGAGAAGGGTTGTTTTGTGAACTGCACAGTGAGAAGATGACCCAGATAAAGTGGTTTAATGTGTAATGGATCTGCAGGGGGGTTATGGGGATACTGAGGAGAGATGAGGACAAGGTCTAGGGCTGCTTTTAGAAATGTTCTACAAGTGCCCATCTCAGTCACAATTAATATGAGCAAGTAGTCACTCATTACAAAAGACTCAATGATCATGTTGTTGTGTCAAGGTTTTACTCAACTCAAGGAACGCTCCATCCAGTAAAGTCAAACTAATCAGAGTAACACATTCACTATGAACACTACCTAAACCTTGCATTCATATCAACGAAAGGCTGTTTGTTTAAAAATATTTATTGGTTTGACTGTATGTTACTGTCTACAGGAACTCAAGTTTCCTAATCGATGTGATTGGAGGACAAACTGGATCGATCAGTGGGGGAAAATATCACCGATGCCATGGTATTGAAGAAAATGGTATACAGGTAATATGTACAGGCAATATCTTTGTGTGTGTGTGTGTGTGTGTGTGTGTGTGTGTGTGTGTGTGTGTGTGTGTGTGTGTGTGTGTGTGTGTGTGTGTGTGTGTGTGTGTGTGTGTGTGTGTGTGTGTGTGTGTGATTGGATGGGTGAGGCTATTTATAGGCCCATCATACATTGCAGGTGCTCCCTGAGACGTCATCGGATGGTGATCCTTCAGCCAATGAAATGAGTTCCTTCCTCCCTCTCAACATCCCCCCTCCTCCTTTCCTGCCTTTTCCATCCAATGTCAACTCCAGCCCTTCACTCATCCTTCCACGATGTAAGTTGCTGGTTGCTGTGCCCTGTGAGACACGAGAGAGAGAGAGAGACACACACACACACACACACACACACACACACACACACACACATATATATATATATATATATATATATATATATATATATATATATATATATATATATATATGTATAGGCTACGTGCTTTCATTCACACTTTTATACACACTCTTGCTCTTCTTAACAGCACATTAGCAGTGTTGAGGAGAATGATATGATTGCTGGTTAAAGACCATTTGTCTCACAGATGTGTCCACCATAATTCTCCTAACTGCCTGTTGATTCCTAGTGTCATATCTCCACTCTTATATTACTGCCCCATGCTCTGCTCTGGATTGGATGAGCCATCTGGCAAGGGGGGTGGGGGGCATGGGGAATTTTAGGCTGAGTTGAACCCAGACAGTTTAAAGGCCCCCATGAGAACCCTCTGCAGGACACATCATGCACCATCCAGCTGTATAAATGACTAATGTCATTCGGGGGCAATGTGTGTTTGTGAAGCTGCACCGCAAGTCATAATTAACAGGCCGATGGGTGTTAAAGGGCAAAGGTGAACATGGATGTGCTAATGTGCATCTGTGTGTGTGTGTGCGCATACATGCAAGTATTTAAGTTTGTAGGCGTACCGTATGGATCCATCTTCCGCAGGTCTGTGTAATGCCATCCAGGTGTGAGTCTGTCAGTGTTGCTCATCACTGGATTTCCCCCTGGTCTTTCTAGTGAATCAGAGAGAAAGCTAGGACCCCCCCCCTCCCCCGGTTCAGGCCCACAGCTGAGGGCCTGCCATATCTTCATCTTCAAAGATTCCAAAATAGCAGCATGGGCTTGGTCCCCTTACCCCCCCCCCTCCCCCACACATCCCAAGTACTATGAACCCCATACCGCCTGCCAAACCCGTGCCAAAGCTCTTAATGCAACCAAAATATCAAACATCCTGTCGACCCCAGCTTTGAACAGCCGGCACCCACTTTGAAGTATTATTTACATAGCTTTTTATCTAGGCCACTCCCCTTTCTTTAAGTTATAGGCACTGCCTTCTTTTGTGTTGCAAATGTGCAACATGATAAAAATAGCTCCAGGGAAAAAGGAAAAGTGCTGGGTCAGCAGATTTTGGCACGAGAAATGTGCTAAACAGACCGGCCATAGGGAGTTGGGCAGAGGGAGAGAAGGGTCTTTGTTTCCTCTGGTGCAGTAGGGTCACATTAGCTGGCTGCTCGATAGAAGCAGGTTTTGGAGTGGGATGGTATCGTCATTGCGGGACCATGCTTGTCATCCATCAGTGCAGTTCAGCTCATAGCCAAGGTTAGGCTATCCGCTGCTCTTTTGCTGTCTATGTTAATGCTGCCTACAGCCGCTTAGTAGGTCACTGCATTGAGTGTGGAAACAGGGCTTACGCACTCTTGTTTCACAATCCAAGGGTGGTCAATATCCTAACATTTGGCATTGATACAGTGATTCACCATGGTTGAGGGGATATACCGGGCTTTCAGAATAGATGGGGTCATTAAAGTAGATGTCCTTAGATCAGGGTTAATGATGAGAGCTGCCCTGACTTCACCAACTCCTATTATAGCTAGAATTTCCTCAGCAACATCTCATAGTGAAGCTCTTCTTGAACCAGCAGGGCAAGGGGATGGTACTGTTAGTGCAAGTGGAATCATGTAGATTTTTCACCGATGAGTGCCTCCTTGGTAAGGAGGACGCAGTATCAGTCGCTCTCTAAAGTTAATCCAGATGATTGTGTAGAACAGCAGGTTTTGGTTGGATTTGGGGCACAATCATCTCCATCTGAAACCCTCCAGCTAGTACAATGACTGAAAGGTTGAACATGAGAGCAAAACCCATGCAAGCACAATCAGCAGCAATTATCCCTGAACCATTAGCTCTCATATGCTGCCAAGCATGGAACTCCAGCCTTCATCAAATGCTCACTTTACATCACAACAGGTAGAAACGATTACTTAACATTAACATTGTTGGTATATATTGGGGGCCACATATGGTAAGTATATTTCTGAATATGTGTGCACTACCTTTATGAGTTTGTGCTGTCTTATGGAGAGATCTGCCATCAAATTGAGCCATTACATTTAAATCTGAATAGCAGTTAGCTAATAACATGCAGCATGACAAGCGTTTAATTTACTAATTGATATGCATTTTGTTGGGTTCACGTTACCATCTATAATTTCTAGTTTTGTCTATGCTTGTGCATTCAATGCACAAGAATAGACAAAACTAGAAATCCATCTATCCGTGGAGGATTGGGAGCATAAAAAAACTAGAGAATCCATGTTTAAGTTTATTGTGTACACTAGTGAACCACACTTAACATTTGTTGACCTGAAAGGAAATTAAACCTATACCTGTAACAGAAGATATTATTTAAAAGGCTCTCTTTCCCAACACTGCATCATGTGCTTTCTTTGCCTAGGCTGTCATTGTGTGTGTGTGTGTGTGTGTGTGTGTGTGTGTGTGTGTGTGTGTGTGTGTGTGTGTGTGTGAGCGAACATGTGCATGCCTGCTCATGTTTTAGTGTGCCCTCCCCTTGGGTGTCCAGGTGTCTGAAGTATCAAAGACCTTTGGTTGGCCAGTCTTCCATAGTGAGCAGTTTAGCCTGTCTCCTCTCTGTGGGACAGACGTATGAAAAGGAAGGAAGATGTTCTACATTTCACTCTCAAAGCAGGCGACGTCTGTGTTTTGTTTTTTTTTGCTATACTCTAGCTTGTACTCCAATAGCTTTTATTTTTCTTCCTCCTGTTTCAACCTTTTTGGTGCTTTCTATGTTGTTAAAAACTGCTCTGAGCCACTCTCACATCAGGGGTCTTTGTGGAAAAACAGAAAGGAATGGCGTCCAGATGTGGATGTGTTTGTGCCTCTTCAAAGGAGTGTGTGTGTGTGTGTGCGCTGGCAGACATGCAAGCATGAACGTATGCATGCATGCATGCTTGCGTTCTGAGGCCTTCATGTGTGATTCAGAGCTGATTGTGTCGGTTAGTCACGTATGATCTTAGCATTGCAACAAGTGGGTTTATTAATCCTGGCCCCAATTCTTGTGTTATTGGCTGGGGCAGAGGGGAGGGAGGCCCAGTTTGGCCTTGCTTATTTTGTTGCTTTGACATTTTCAGGCTGTGCATATTTCTCAACATGAAAGTAATAATCTCAACGTTTTTCAAATAAACAAATGACTTTTGTTACAATCTATCAGTAAAACAATAATGATTCAGCTTACTCTCAATTCATGAAAGCTTTTGCTTCTGAAAGCATTCGCATTTTAAAAAACGGTGTTGACCGCATCTTCCACGAAAAACCTCCAAGCGTCTCATAGGAACCATGTTAGGAACTGACATGTTTTACTTCAGTCAGCAGTAGTTAGTCCACCAGAGAGTAAAAGTGGAGCTTCCTCTCTGGTGGACCAAGTAGATAGAAGCTCTGCTTGACTCAACAAAGATAGTATATTAACACCGAATGGTAACAGACATTTATTCAGCTAGGAACAGTAATTGGCCCACTGGAGAGGATAAGGTGGAACTTCTCTCTCGTTAACCTACTAGAAATAAGCACTAAAGATAGTTAACTAGCCAAAGATAGTAATCTAACAGGCAGTGGATATGTTTGAGATTGCCACTTTAAAAGAAGGCTGTGGGACCTCTGAGTAGCGTAGCAGTCTATTCCATTGCCTACTAATATGGGGGTCGCTGGTTCGAATCCCTGTGTTACGTCCGGCTTGGTTGGGTGTCCCTTCAGGCACAATTGGCCGTGTCTGTGGGTGGGAAGCCGGATGTGGGTATGTGTTCTGGTCACTGCATTAGCACCTTATCTGGTCGGTCAGGGTGCCTGTTCAGGGGGGAGGGGGAACTGCTGGGAATAGCGTGATCCTCCCACACGCTACGTCCCCCTGGTGAAACTCCTTACTGTCAGGTGAAAAGAAGCGACTGGTGACTCCACATGTATTGGAGGAGGCATGTGGTAGTCTGCAGCCCTCCCCAGTTCAGCAGAGGGGATGGAGCAGCAACCGGGACAGCTAGAAAGAGTGGGGTAATTGGCTGGGTACAATTGGGGAGAAAAAGGGGGGAAACCCCCCCCCCAAAAAAACTAGGCTGACATTCATTATTTTTAGGTAGTATTGTTGGTAGTAGGAGATGATTCTTACTACAAATACAAGTGCTTGCTATAGAGATACATTTGTATGCAGGTTTTCATAACAACCCAACACTACGATAGATTAGCTTGCTATCAACCAGAGAACTAATTGGTAAAATCCTCTGGTGTAGTGTTCGTTAGAATGTTATCCCACATTGACACGGTTCTCGGGTTCACATGATGTAGTACCACTGTTGTCATTTAGGATTTATAGTGCCGTATGATTTCCACATAAACATAATAGTAACTCATAACCACACACTCATCCTCCTTTCCCTAATGCAACAGTCTTTGGTTTACTTCCAACTGGAGTGCGGTTGAATACTATGTATCACAATGTGCGTTAGAATTTAATATGATTAAATGGTTTCTAAGGGATTTAGATTAGTTAATAGTCTCATTTTGTAGAAATTATGTAAAATAGGGTTTCTTAAAAAGGGCGCTACCACCTCCCAGCGGGCGTTCAGAGGAAATTGGGGGTGCTGGGGAAAGGCAGCAGTATGGAGGATGTTGGGGTACAGATGGGGTATGTTCATAACAGCCATTCATTTCAACTGACACAGAGTACTTGAAGTGGGCTGGTCCTCATTGATACACCATATAGATGTTACCTTAAAATTAGTTTACAATCATATTTGTGACTGGCAAATTTGCTCTGACAGCCAAGCTGCTTGCTTGCATGTTGATATAAATGAGCATGATTTTTTTTATGCTGAGTATGTACGTAGATATGGAGCCTAGCAATGACCAACTTGAGCAAACAATAAAACTAATCATTGTAAATTGAGCTCACGTTTTATAATTTGTGTCCAAAAAATTAGTCAGGTCACGCTTTCAAAACGTCAAACCATGCCATGTCATTCTTAATTTGTAACAAAAATGTTTATGTATCTTGGGGTAAGGAAATAATGCCCACGTTTTGTCAATTCATGCTCAGGAATAACAAGTATACGTTAGGTGTGAACTTGAGTTGCCGTCATTTAGGTGCATGTACTGCATTTGCCCTAAAATAATCAAATTTCACGCTGATAACCAGGGATGGGTTTAGCCCTATTTTGGAGGAGCACAAACTATTACATGGGTGCTAGTCCCATGGAAATGCATTGATAACTCATTCTGCACAATTTGTGGCATTTTTGACTTGAGCTGGGCAAGGTTTCCTGAATGAAATTTGCCAATCTGATAAGCTTTCTGAAATTCTGAGTGAAGCATTTTGTTTGAAAATACATGTGTATGTATGTACTATGTTAATTAGGCTATAAATGGTAAATATAAATGGACTGCATTTATATAGTGCTTTTGTAGTCTACTGACCACTCAAATTGCTTTACAATGTACGCCTCACATTCACCTATTCACACACATTCATAATAATAAACTTTATTTATATCGCGCCTTTCTCAACAAAGTTACAAGGTGTCTTACACAACAGGATAAAATAATGCACATAGTCAAGATTAAACAACAAAATACAATAAAAATATAGGACATAATGCCAGATCCGCTCCACCGAACAAGGTAAAACACAGCCAGGATAAAGTCACAAGAGCATAATTAAAATGAAGAAAATTAGAGCCGATAATACAAGGATTATGATAAAAACAGTGAAAATAAGGTGAAAGAAAATATAAAAATACAAAGAATTAAAAATGTAAAATTATGGGTGTCTGGGTAGCGTAGTGGTCTATTCCGTTGCCTACCAACATGGGGATCGTCTGTTTGAATCCCCATGTTACCTATGGCTTGGTCGGGCATCCCCACAAACACAATTGGCCATGTCTGCAGTTGAGAAGCTGGATGTGGGCATGTGTTCTGGTCGCTGCACTAGCGCCTCCTCTGGTCAGTCAGGGCGCCTGTTTGGGGGGAGGGGGAACTGGGGGGAATAGCGTGATCCTCCCATGTGCTACATGCCCCTGGCGAAACTCCTCACTGTCAGGTGAAAAGAAGCGCCTGGCGATTCCACGTGTATCGGAGGAAGCATGTAGTAGTCTGCAGCCCTCCCCGGATCGGCAGAAGGGGTGGAGCAGCGACCAGGATGGCTTGGACGAGTGGGGTAATTGGCCAAGTACAATTGGGGGGAAAAAAGGGCAAAATCCAATAATTCTTTTTAAAAAAATGTAAAATTATAAAGTATAAGATATTAACAATATAAAAAAATAAATACAAATTGGGCAACAATGGATTTAGTATAAAAAACCCTCCCTGTAAAAGCCAGTTTTAAGAAGTGATTTAAAAGAAGGTATTAAATTTGCTATCCCAATTTCCTCAGGTAGGGAGTTCCACAGCTGTGGGGCTCTTACAGAAAATGCCCGGTCGCTCGACTTTAGTAATGAGGCTGGCTGAGGGAACAGTTAAAAAGGACCTGCCTGAGGAGTGTAGACAGCGACCAGGCCCATGGGGTGTGAGTAAATAAGTGTAGGAGCAAGGCCATGTAGGGCTTTAAAAGTAATTATTCATTCATTCATTCATCATCAGCCACTTCCCCGGGGTTGGGTTGCGGTGGCAGCAAGCTACGTAGGGCACTACAGACGTCCCTTTCCCTAGCAGCACCCTCCAGCTCCTCATTGGGGCTCCCAAATCATTCCCAGGCCAGATTGAACATGTAGTCCCTCCAGCGAGTTCTGGGTCTACCCCAGGATCTCCTCCCAGTTGGACATCCCTGGAAAACCTCCAAAGGAAGGTGCCCAGGAGGCATCCTAATCAGATGCCTGAACCTCCTCAACTGGCTCCTTTTGACGTGAAGGAGCAATGGCTCTACTCTGAGCTCCCTCTGTATGTCCGAGCTCCTCCCCCTATCTCTAAGGCTGAGCCCAGACACCCTATGGAGGAAACTCATAGCAGCCGCTTGTATCTGCAATCTCACCCTTTCGATTACAACCAAAAGCTCATGACTATAGGTGAGGGTTGGAACGAAGATTGACTGGTAAATTGAGAGCTTTGCCTTCCGGCTCAACTCCCTCTTCACCACAATGGTCTGGTACAACGGCCTTATTACTGCTGATGCTGCACCAATCTGCCTGTCAATCTCCCACTCCATTCTACACTCACTCGTGAACAAGACCCCGAGATACTTGAACTCCCTCACTTGAGGCAACAACTCATCCCCAACCCAGAAGGAGCAATCCACCATTTTCCAGTAGTGAAACATGGCCTCAGACTTAGAGGTGCTGACTCTCATCCCGGCCATTTTACACTCAGCTGCAAACCGCCCCAGGGTGCAGTTGAGGTCATGTTCTGATGAAGCCAACAAAACCACATCATCTGCGAAGAGCAGAGATGCAATTCTGAGGTTCCCAAAACAGACACACTCCTCACCTTGGCTGCACCTTGAGATCCTGTCCATGAATATCACAAACAGAATCAGAGACAAGGGACAGCCTTGGGGGAGTCCAACACCCACCAAAAACATGTTTGAGTTTGTGCCGAGAATATGGACACAGCTCTCACTTTGGTTATACAATGACCGGATGGCTTGTAGCAACTGACCTGGTACCCCATACTCCTGCAGTACCCCCCACAGAGTGCCCCAGGGTACACAGTCGTAAGCCTTCTCCAAGTCCACAAAACACATGTAGACTGGCTGGTCAAACTCCCATGCCTCCCTCAGCACTTCCGTAAGGGTAAAGAGTTGGTCCATATTCCGCATTGTTCCTCCTGGATCCGAGGTTTGACAACTGGTCGGGGCCTCCTTTCCAGCACCCTAAAGTAGACTTTCCCAGGGAGGCTGAGGAGCGTGAAGCCCTGATAATTGGAGCACACACTCTGGTGTAAACTTGTAACAATTTGCTTGTAAAACTTCTAATGATAAATATTGTAATAATACCATAAAAGTAATTAGTAAAAGTTTAAAATCAATCCAATTTTGGATCAGATGAGCTTTGAAGTTTTGGATGAACTGGAGGCAGGAGATGGACTTTCGACTGAGCCTTGAATACAGGGAGTTACAATAATCCAGACGTGATGAGAAGAATGCACAAATGACTTTTTCAAGGTCCGTTTGAGATAAGACATTTTTAACTTTTGAGATGTTTCTAATTTGGAGAAAGCAAGACTGTACTACCTTGGTGATTTGTGTGTCAAAATGGAGTTTGGAGTAAAAAAAGACACCCAATTTGCGGGCAGAGTGCTTAGCATTGGAGGACAGGTTGTTCCCTAGACTCTTTTCCAAGTTACCAGTTAGGTTAGAGAGACTGAATAATATGACCTCAAATTTGGACTCATTGAGCCGGAGGAGGGTTTGTGACATCCAGCACTTAATATTGGAGAGACAAAAGATTGTGTGTGTCATTACCAATAAGCGGAACATAAAGCTGGGTGTCGTCCACAAAACAGTGAAAATTAATATTATGATGACAGATGATCTGACTCGGGGAGCATATAAATTGAAAATAATAATGCGCCAAGAATTGACCCCTAGGGAACACCACATGCGAGGGGGGCTGGGGATAAGGAGAATTCTCCCGTTATAACAAAGAAAGATCTGTCAGATAGGTAGGCTTGGAACCAGGCAAGAGCAATATCCTTAATGTCAATATAGTTTTCCAGGTGATTTAAAACGATGTCGCGGTCTAGCGTATCAAAAGTGGAACTTAGGTCAAGCAGAATTAAAACTGAGCAAGCACCAGAGTCAGTGGTGAGCAATACGTTGTTGGTAACTTTAATGAGAGCTGTTTCTGTGCTGTGTTGGGTGCGGAATCCTGATTAAAATTGCTCGAAAATACAACAATTCATGTGTGTGGTCAGTTGAAGAGCAACAGACTTTTCTAAGATTTTAGATATAAAAGGCAGATTTGAAATTGGTCTAAAATTGCTTAAAACAAGAGGGTTGAGCATAGGCTTCTTCAAGAGAGGTCGGACTGTTGGGTGTTTAAAACTAGATGGAAACAAACCGGTAGACAGTGAGCACTTGATAGTGGAGAGAATTTGTGACCCAACAGTGTCAAATACCTCTTTCAGAAATCTATCGGGGGTTGTCCAGGTAGCATAGCGGTCTATTCTGTTGCCTAGCAACACGGGGATCGCCGGGTCAAATCCCCATGTTACCTCTGGCTTGGTCGGGCGTCCCTACAGACACAATTGCCCGTGTCTGCGGGTGGGAAGCCGGGTGTGGGTACGTGTCCTGGTCTCTGTACCAGCGCCTCCTCTGGCCGGTCGGGGTGCCTGTTCGGGGGGTAGGGAGAACTGGGGGGAATAACGTGATCCTCCCGTGCGATACATCCCCTTGGCGAAACACTTCACTGTCGGGTGAAAAGAAGCGGCTGGCGACTCCATATGTGTCAGAGGAGGCATGTGGTAGTCTGCAGCCCTCCCTGGATCGGCAGAGGGGGTGGAGCAGCGACCCGGATGGCTCGGAAGAGTGGGGTAATTGGCCAGATACAACTGGGTAGAAAAAGAGAAGAAAAAAAATCCCCAAAAAAAAATCTAGTGGGGTGGTGTCCAGTTGACAGGTGGAAGAGTTCAAGTGTCAGATTAACTCTTTTAAGTCTAATAGTGTATATTTGCTTAAAGTGAGTCAGACTGGTGGAGGGTTCAGTGCAAGCGGGGAGATTGCTTGTCACCGGTGTAATGTGGAGCCTAATTAGTCCATGGGCCAGAGCCCAAAATTTCCTATTTCGGTACACTCAAGGTGGCAAAACTTACTTATAATTTTTGAAAGGATCCATGTCTGTAGATGATATTTTGGTATGATAACCATTCCTGAGTGGCAGCTGTATCACAGTTATCAGCTCATGAAGTTAACCACCCCCTAAAGTAAATTGCATTTTAGACGCTGGTGCATATCCTGGTTTAGCCTCATGGTCAGGACATTTTTCAATGTTCTATAATATTGTCTTTGGTATCATTTTAAAGGGGACCTTCTTAGCTTTCATTCAAGCCCTGTTGTGGATATTTCTCACAAATATAGAGGTCACTTGAGCTCTTCAACCCGTCAATAACACACATCTTTCTGCAATGTTCGCCTAAACTATATACTTTCTTTTAGCCCTGTGGCATCTAGGAATATCAGGGACACAAAACACAAAAACTGGAATACTCACAGGACTGTAAAGATTCAGGAAATGTATAATATACCCATACTATTTCATTGTGTGAGGTGATTGTGAACCTTAAATTAGAAGGGCATTATTACTAAGAAACTAACTAGACCAAAGCCAGTTAGTCCATGGGTCAGACCAGATATCGATATCACCCAAGGTGACACAACTTCACTGGTGCCATTTTATTTGGTACACTAACAGAAGTAAAATAATACATGATAACCTTTCCAAATGAGCAGCTATTTCATTTTTCTTTCAGGAAACCTGTTTCTGTGCCTCTCACGATTGTGTATTTGCCCAGATTTTTACAAATACAGCATTTCAACACCCCTGGTACTGATTAGCCTAGCTTAAACTCTGGGACAGTTCTTAGTTGGCCAACAACCAAGGATAACCAGTACTGTGTACTTCCATTCATTGTGCTAAGCTAGGCTAACGTGCAGCCAGATAGCTTTCTACTAAACACATATAGAGGAAACTGGTATCTATCTTCTTGTCTCACTCTGGAGAAGATTGTAAGCTAATTTCCCATAATGTTAGCATGTTCTTTTAATGTATATGTTAATATGATTAGTTAAAGTGGCTACGAGGAACTTTCATCTTGTGTTGATTTTAGCGGCCTCATGTGGACAAAATACAGCTGTTGCATAGCAACTAGGTAATGTATCTATTTGTGGCTATGTAAGATAAATAATGGTAATATGACGCTGGTGAAGCAAAGTAAACTTTGTTTTAGTAGTGTTCATACACCTAAGTTACATGTATTTGTTTGTATGTGGCATGTGAAAACTGACTGAATATGGCCACTGGTGAACAAGCAAGTTTTTACCCAATACCAAAGCGCCCACGGGTGGAGTGCATTATCCACTGTTCTGATGATACAGATAAGCTGGTTTCACTACAAAGTGTCGACTCATGGAGAACTCTGCTCAGGGCAGCTCAGATACGAAATCATGCACCAGTTTTGAAACTGGCAAAAGACATTCCTGAGGGACAGATTCCAGCAATCTACTACCACAGAAAGTGTCGCAGTATCTTCACTATGAAGCAAATTCTTGATGGCCTCCTTGCAAAAGAAAAGAAAAGTTGTGTCTCTGCTGAAGAGAAACAATCTAAGAGAGTAGCTCGACATGCTCCAAGTACATCTAGGACTTATGATGCAGAGTGCATATTTTGTCAGAAAAACAGCAAATATTCCAAGAGACAGAATACGAGAGAAGTACTGGTGCAGTGTCGAGAACTGCGAGCTGATGCAAAGATCAGGAGTGCAGCCACAAAGAAAAGGGACAGCAAAATCCTTGCCATTGTGAGTAGAGACCTTGTAGCAGCTGAAGGGCACTACCACAGGTCATGCTATAGACTTTACACCAAAGAAGAGGTTTCCAAAGGAGAGGTTGCCAGCAATGAAGATGATGATGCTGCAGCCCAGTATGAAGCTGCTGTGAATAAGGCATACAATGAGCTGTTCCTGTTCATCAGGATGGAACTTTTTGGCAATCCTCAAGTGATGACAATGACTGATCTCTCTTCTAGACTGGTAGCTTCAATGAACTCCCAAGGCATTGCCCAAGTCAAGGAATCAACCAAGAAGCACATAAGGCGAAACCTGGAGAGTGAGTTTGCTGGAGCCTTGCAGATATTCCCTGATGAGAAAGGAAAATTCCTCCTCTATCCCGATAACTTGTCCATGAGGGAACTTGCCAAAGAAAATCAGTCTCTCAAAAGGTAGCTGCAGACCCTGAAAAGTGTCAGTGCACAAGATGTTATAGCCAAAGCAGCCATCAAATTGAGAGCAGACATTAAAAGTCAAGATGTTCCTCAAACCTGGCCGCCTGAAGTCAAACCAGAAGCAGAATGTCCTACCATTCCAGAGTCGCTCATTATGTTCCTGTACTCTCTACTCACAGGCTCAAATGATCCTGATCATGCATCCCAGAGAGTGCAGTGCCTTCTGCAGTCATTTGGCCATGACATAGTATATGCAGTGACATTTGGAAATACCAAGCCTTCCAAGCACATTGTTCTGCCATTCAGTGTCAAATCGTTGACAGGAAATGTAGAGTTGATAAACATCCTCAACCGACTTGGTCACAGTGTGTCCTATTCACAGATGGAAGAGATCAACACTGCCCTGTGTCTCCAGAAACTCTCATCATCAGGGAGTGGCATTGCCCTTCCAGCTAACATCCATCCTGGCATATTCACAACTTTAGCCTGGGACAATATCGACCGTCTTGAAGAAACTGTCAGTGGTGAGGGAACATCTCACAGAGTCAATGGGATTGCTGTGCAAGCAAAGCCAGTCAACCCACTTCCTGTCCAACCCATGCCCACTGTTCCCAAAACAAAGAAGAGAAGCATTGATGGACCCCCACCAATGTTACCAACTTACAATGCTGGACAACGGGTAGGGCCACCACAAAGCAAAAAGTCAGATGCCGATACTGCAGCCAATACTAAGCTTGCCAGAGAGAAAAACCTTCTTTGGGTTCTAGCACGCATGTCACAACAAGAAGAACAGTCAGTCAGCAGCTGGACAGGCTTCAACATCCTGACTCGAGGAGAGATGACGGTCATCCCCGACAATATAGGCTATCTGCCTACCATCAATGCTCCAGCGACACAAATGTCTACTGTCAACGAGGTGCTTAACCAGTCACTGAGCATCATGCAGTGCTTAGGCCTGAGGAAGATTGTCTGTGTCTTTGACCAAGCCCTGTATGCGAAGGCTGCCGAGATCACATGGAAACACCATGACAAGTTCCATGATATCATCGTTAGGCTTGGGGTATTCCACACCATCTGCACACTGCTGGCAATAATAGGAAAGCGTTTCCAAGATGCTGGACTCAAAGACCTCTGCATTGAGTCTGGCATGATTGCAGAAGGCTCAATTGCTGGTGTTATGGATGGCCGCAAGTACAACAGGGCAGTGCGACTACACAAGCTACTGTATGAGGCTCTCATGCGACTGACCTTGAATGGTTTCCTGTCCTGGTTGGAAGAAACTCACAGGAATGACATGGTTCACCTGAATGAGACACTGAAGACCATTGACAGCCTTGGGAAAGAAGTCTCACAACATGCTTTGAAGGAGGTCCTCGAGAACAGCTCTTGTACACGCATCATGGATCTATTTGAAGTCTACCGTGAGTTCCTTAGAGGTGGAAACGGCAGCCTCTCGAACTTCTGGATGTCCTATTTGGACATGGTTGAAATCTTGTTGGGGCTCATCCGAGCATCCAGAGAGGGAGACTGGATGCTACACTTGGCTAGCATTCGAGCAATGATCCCATGGTGCTTTGCTTATGACAGGATGAATTATGCACGCTACCTCCCCTACTACTACGCCCAGATGTCTGAGCTGCCCATCACACACCCAGATGTGTACACAGAATTCATGGAAGGAGGCTTCTCAGTCCAACTGGGCTCCACCAATCCCTTTGGCCGAATCCCTGTTGACCAAGCTATATAAGAAACGGTGAACAAAGACACCCAAACAGCTGGAGGGACAAAGGGATTCAGCTTGAAGCCAGGAGCTGTGACCAAATATTATCTCACAGCTGAGTATAGAAGCATGTACCTCAGACAGCTGAGAGACCTGACAGGTCAAGGCAGGTGCAAATGGTCTCATCCATATCTACAGAGTCCAAGGATCAAGAGAGATGAAGCAGATGTCCAGTCTCTCATGGACCTTATGGAGAATAACTGGCTCAATCCTATGTCCCCTGGTGAGATTGATTTGGTTAGCCTCTCCACTGGCAACATGGCTCCACCTGATGTGACCATAGATCTCTTGAGAGCTCTTGAGAAAGGAGAAGAGGCCTACCAAGCATTCCAGCAAACAAGGTTAGATGCAGACCCACCACCTGTGAAATTCCACGACAAGATGACCAAGCAAAGTCTTAAAACATTCTCCAATGTCAGCACAAAACAAGCTCATGGAAAGAAAGCACAGGATGTGGTTCTGAAGGCAGATAGAAACCTTTTCAGTCACATGATCCTGGTGGCTGAAAGCAGGAAGGTGAATCTCTAGGATTCCAATTACTAGATGACCCGCTCTACCTCCTGAGCCATGCTGCCCCAGCGATAACCCCATACTTGGCTATCACTGGTTAAATTATGGCATGCAATGTCCCTTATTTTCAGATATCCCATGCAGCCTAGTCCAAACTTACACTGTACTTGCCAACCCTCCCCTGGTCTTGCTTTATACATGCTTACACTGACCTTATTATGTCGTTATTTAATACTTAAAAACCCACTAGAATGCAGAAAAACAATTCAGTAAAACACTTTTTTTTTCTAGGGGAATCCCAAAGTCCCCCATTTGGTTGAAAAATCTCACAATTTCTGAAGTCTCATTGTTGCTACGCATGAATCACACTGGGTCAGTGTTGTAGTTGAGTCACTAAACCTCGAGTCCGAGTCGAGTCTCGAGTTCCCAGTGTTCGTGTCCGAGTCCGAGTCCCCAAAGAAGAGTCTGAGTCCGAGTCAAGTCCCCATTACCTGAGTCCAAGTCATCAAGGTTGAGTCTGAGTTGAGTTCCAAGATGGGCTCCAGTGCTCCACTCTGGCACCGTAAAAAAGCTAACATACAAATAAAAGAGGTCTACATTAAACAAAAATGACACAGCTGTCATCATTTCAGTTCAGGGAGTTTATTTACTTTGTGACACAATAGCCAAACGAATGTATTTGTTTGGCTATTGTGTCACAAAAAATTACAAAAATGTTATTATTACAAAAAAAAAGAACATTACAAAATTATTACAAAAAAATTAACAAAAAAAAACAGTCTTTATCAATTAACAAGTCCGAGTCCTCATCTCCAACTTCAGAGTCTGAATGCAGTCAACGCTCGAGTCCAAGTTCAAGTCCGAGGCATCAGTGCTCAAGTCCAAGTCGAGTCACAAATCCTGAAAATTAAGGACTCGAGTCGAACTCGAGTACTACAACACTGCACTGGGTTACATGGGAGTTTTGACTTTTTTCTTATGGGCACCGGTAAAGAGGTCTGGATATAAAATAGGGGCATATTCATCCAAAAAAGCTTATCTACTAGAGGGTTAAACCAGTTCTTTTAACAGTGTTGAATTTTCAACCAGATTGGGATTAAACACAGTATTTTGATGATAGGTGTTTCATGCAGTTTAATTTCAAATTAATTAATCTTATTCTTGCATTATTTGGATATAAATTATGTGAAGCATTTGCGTTTGTTGTGCTGGGCCACCAGGGGTCCTTTGGGGGTTAGTGCAATGAGACAATGAACAAGAATGACAAAGACTTTTTACCTCATGACCTCCATTATAGAATAGACAGCTATGTGACACCACATCCACTCATATGCAGTAACTAAAATTAATTAAAATGGTATATTTTGGGCCTGTGGTCCATTGTGTATCTATATGAGGGTCTTTGATATGTACTAGTTTAAGACCCCCCTGATTTGGAGGCCTTCCTTTTCCATGCAGGGATCCCTCCCCCACCAACACCCCCTCCTTCCTCCATCATCACTGCCTTGAACAGGTGAGTGTCAAATTCTGTGTGTGTGTGTGTGTGTGTGTGTGTGTGTGTGTGTGTGTGTGTGTGTGTGTGTGTGTGTGTGTGTGTGTGTGTGTGTGCATGTGTGTTACCCTACAATCCTTTTAGATCCTTTAAGCATATCACAGATCCTTTTTCATTTTATTGACTACTTCACAGGAAGAAGAGAGATGGCTGGAAAGAGAGGGAGAGAGGGTACAGGTCTTTTCCTACCAGAGAGGGCAGAGTAAGACAAGCAACGTAAGGGACAGACTGACTGAACATGGAGAGAGAGAGAAAGACAGAGAGACGAGACAGGAGAGAAAATTATTTGAAAATAATTGATTTAGAAAAAACAATGAAAGGAGATATCCTTGTGATTTCAATATTTGTTTAAACAATTCAACCAATGTTGAGATCAATAGTAGATACCGGAGTTGGCAAATGTCTGCAGTGGTTGTGACGTCATCAGAAAGCACACATATCATAGGTTTTCTGGCACCACTGCTCTCTGCTTTTTGATTATGAGCTTAAGTGGTTTGGTACTCTGCACTGAAATGAGATCCAGGCAGTGGTTACAAAAAAAGGTGATAGATTTACTGAAGCTGCTAGAACAGGACAATGCTACTGACAGAATTGTGTACCATAGATTATACCCAGGAGAAGCTACACCTATTCTGTGTGGGTTACCTATTATACATAAACAGGATGTGCCATTATGGCCTAAAAAACGGAAAGCCCCAGAACTTCTCTCCATAGAGAAATGTAATGAATTTGCTTGCTTTTTTTGGTGAAAAAATTAAAAATATTAGACAGACCATCAACACCACACAGTCAAGCAATAAAACTATGCAGTCTCTACAACCTCCTAGAAATAATCTGGTCATGATGTCACAATTTAATACCACTGGTCAAGAAACTCTAGTGGAAACAGTTTGGCATCTTAAATCATCAACATGTTGTCTCGACACACTGCCGTCTGAATTTTTTAAAACTATTTTAACTCTGTAAAAACTGAGTTACATCAAATAGTTAATAGCTCACTGCTATCAGGCACTTTCCCAAAGTCACTAAAAATAGCTGCCATTAAGCAACGCCTAAAAAAGAGAACTCTGGATACCTCTGTGTTAAATAACTATAGACCAGTTTCAAATCTCCCTTTTATAGCTAAGATCTTCGAGAAATTTTTTTCTAATCAACTCAGCAATTTTTTGAACTCAAATGGTCATTTTGACAAATATCAATCAGGTTTCCGACCTAACCACAGTACTGAAACAGCTCGTATAAAAGTGTTAAATGATATACAGCTGAATTCTGACTCAGGTAAAAATATCCGTTCTAGTTTAACTTGATCTCAGTGCGGCATTTGACATTGTAGATCACAGAATACTGTTGGACAGGCTGGAACACTGGGTAGGATTTTCCAGAGCAGTCCTTAATTGGTTCAGGTCTTATTTAGAAGACCAGAGTTACTTTATCACCATTGGCAGTTATGAATCTGATAGAGCGGCTATGACATGCGGAATCCCTCAGGGATCAGTTCTCAGGCCTGTCCCGTTTAATCTGTACATAGTACCTTTAGGCCAAATTTTTCAGAGCAACAACATGGATTACCATAGTTATGCAGATGATAATCAGATATATCTGCTCTCTCACCTGATGATCTCAGCCCAATAGACTCAATGTGTCACTGTTTGGAGCAGGTAAATGATTGGATGAGCCAAAACTTTCTTCAATTAAATAAGGAAAAAACAGATTATTGGGTTTGGCAACAAAGAGAATTATTATAAATGAACAACTCAAATCGCGAGCTCTAAAAACCAACGAGAGCCAGAATCAAGGGTTTGTTATCCCAAAATGACCAAGAGAAGCTCACCCATGCTTTTATTTCCAGTAGAATTGATTACGTAACGGTCTCTTAACTCCTCTTCTCAAAAAGACCATTAAACAGCTGCAGCTTATTCAGAATGCTGCTGCTAGAGTTTTAACCAGGACCAAGAGAACAGAGCACATTACTCCAGTCCTGAAATCTTTCTACTGGCTTCCAGTTAGTCACAGAATAGAGTTTAAAGTGCTGCTACTTGTCTACAAATCACTGAATGGTGTAGGTCCAAAATACATCACTGACATGCTTGATGAGTATAAACCAGGTAAGGCTCTAAGATCCATGGACTCAGGTCAGTTAGTTCAGCCCAGAGTCGAAACCAAACATGGTGAAGCAGCATTTAGCTGTTATGCTGCATGCAAATGGAACAAACTACCAGAAGATCTTAGCTGTGCACCAAATATAGCAATTTTTAAATCTAGTTTAAAAACATTTATTTTTTCTTGGGCCTATGATTGAGCATTAAAACTTGCACCTTATTCCTACTGCACTTTAATTCTGTAAGTAGATCTCTAGTCACTCCCGGTGGGGAAGTGACTATGTACTTATTCTGTTTTTTTGTACTTTGTATTTTCTTTATATAGTACCTGTCTTTTAATTATATTACTCTTTTTAATTAATATTTCAAATTTAATTTCATGTACTTTGTACTCTTTTAATTATATCTTACATATGATTGTTCCTATTTGTTTCATTCACCCTCTTTTAATTATATTTTATATGGTTGCTCCTTTTCTGTTTTTATTTGTGTAAATCACACTGAATTGCCCTGTGTACAAAATGTGCTATATAAATAAACTTACTTACTAGTGAGGAATGCTGCTTTCGAAAAGGGAGTCAAAGAGGCCATCTATGTGAAGAGGGAAGGACCATCCCTGAATTGGGGGGGGGGGGGGGGGGGCTAAGAGTACATCTGTCGCCATTTTAAAATGCTGTGATTGCAATTATTCCCCAATCCTCTGTGAATAGTACACATGGCCATTGTAACTCTAATTAATGGTCATGGCAATTTGAATATGAAACTGATCATTGGTTTTGGTTGTTATGCCACTGTGCTGTTTATAAAGGTGGAGGTACCTGCAGTCAGTTTAGACTGACAAAGTCACTTAGATGAGTGAGGAAACGTTTCTCCTACTAAACTTTATGTCCAGATGAACAGATTCAACTCTCTTGGAGACTCTGCACTGTGCTTTGTTGGTAACCTTGCTGCTGGACCTGTGACCAAATATGGTAGAGAGCAAGACAGCAGCCTTGTTTGTGACTTAAGTCATGGGTTTATCAGTTTCGACTGCATCCCCCATGCCTGCTCTGCTCCAAACCACAATCTTTATGAATCCTCCCGTCGTTCAACTCTAAACCATTTAGATCACAAGCTGGTCACATCATATGTTATGCTCTCATACATGTTTTCACAGAGGGCTGGATACAGCCTCACTCCTATTTTGTTTGCTGTTTGGCTTATTTCCCTTAGACTCTGTCCTGCCTGTTTTTCAATATTTCTCTCTGTCTGTCTCTTCGGCTTCCTGTCCCTTTATCTTTTTCTCTCTCCTCCAAATCCTCCCTTTTTTCTTTTCCACTAATTTACTATGTCTACTTATGCCTGAATTCACTCTGCGCACTCTCCTAAAGGATGGAAGGATGGTTTCTCTCACATCTCAGTCCATCTGCCAAATCCTCACATCCTTCAAGGGCTTTCCGTTCCTCTGAACTCTGCCAGCCATCTCCCTCACCATTTACGAATCATTTCCTTTTTAACATCTCTCTCGCACACACATGTTCAGTCTGTACACAGATAGCTCTGGCTCTACTACCCTTTCCTCTGGGGATATTGGGAACAGCAGGTACTTTTGGCATGCTCTGAGTCCTGGCTGCCTATGCCTTTTGGTGGGCCAGGGGCCCATAGGGCTCCCAAGGCCCATATTTAATATTAGACCACACTTGGTGTTTCTCTGCCTCATACAGCGGATCTCATACAATTTATCTTGCTTCTCTGACCTGTGCAGGCCAGTGGCCACTTAGAGGTCTCTGCCATATTTCTTTTCGGTCTCTGTCATCAGGGAGTCAAGACAGCTGTGTTGCACAGCATACTGGCAGGTTAGAAAAACTTGAGCTGGAATGAATTTACATTTATGGTGATGAGATACAGAGGCCACAGGGAGTTTGAAAATAGGGACAAGTCTGCTCTGGGCAAAGCTTAGTAGTTCAGAGCAGAGACATTGCTGGCAGACTTCCCCCTTCTTCCGCTTCTCTGCATCTTTCTAGAATAAGAGAGCTGGCCAGGCTGTGGCTTGAAGAGCAGGTGGAGAGATAGCCCCGCTTGCCAGAGTATTCATGGAGCATTGTGTTTTAACCCACAACAGGTGGAAAGCAGTCCTCTTAGTTGGGTCTCAGACATGCCCAATTCACCTTCGGCCCACTCGGAAGTTTTCCGTCGGAAGCAGGTGTGGGGCCAGGCCATGTGGATGGGCATAAAATCCAGCCAGTATCAGTAATAAAAGCCCCCAACCCAGCCCCTCCAACCCCCCCCATCCTTTCCTCCTGGGTTGGCAAGTTCAAGCTGCACCTTGACATGCAGCCAGTCACTTCAAACACTCTGGAAACAAAGGCTTGCATTTGGAAAAGGGGTTTGATCATTTAGTTACCAGACCCATTCACTTACCTCCATCTTTTTTGTTAATTCATCATCAGCTTTTGTTTGTTCACCTTTTTTCTTTCATCATTCTCTGAAATGAATGAGCTCATGGATAGGTATCTGCTGCCACGAGGGAAGGTCTGTTGTTAGAAAAAAATTATTCTTATTTTTCCAAAGCCCATGTGTGTAGTATGTTGTTTAACTAGTTTTATAAGGACTAACTACTAATGTGTTCCCTGTGCATCCGCAGATTTTAATTCCAAAGCCTCTATTTAACCTTTGAACCATTTTCTTGTTTTCCATTATCAATTACTCTCTGGACTGCTGCAGCCACATCTGAAAATCATCCAAAGATTATGATTATAATCACAAATCAAACAAATAATTGTTGACATGCACTTGTATTTAACCCTAAATCAGTCCATATTTGTGTTTTGTAATATGAAATATGCATCAGGTCATTTGAGGCGAAGATATTTTCATGTGAGAGCTGATGGTGTATTCACAATAGACTTCTTTCTCTACTCTGTTAAATTCTCATTTTTAGTGAGTGCTCTGCAGCGTATGATGGTGCACCAATTCTACGATACCCATTTACACCAGGTATGTCTCTACATCTTTGTAAAAGAGACACAGTCAGAGGTGCATAAGGTAAAGTGTTTGCGGTAAAAGAAGTGTTGTTTAGCTTTTGTAGAATTTATGCCATGTTGGAAACAATCTATACAGCTTAGTCAATGAAGAGTGAAGCTGAGTGATGCATCTTTATGTGTTGAACATGGTGATGTATCAATGGATTGGGTTTCTATAGGATTTTTCTAAAGGAGAAATCCATTGACAGACCAGTCAGCCATACAACGAATTTCCTCATCCCCTGCAACCTCTGTCATTTCTCACAACTGTCTTGGGTCCTAGAATGTTGAGCCATTTCCTTAAAGACAAGAAAATCTGAGATTTTGTCTTGAGAACAATTCAGCTACTATTACATCTTCACACAATGCTTTTTTTAAAGAAGTTTTTCCTGTTCTATACTTTTCTAGAACTTTTCATAATTTCATTATTTTCCTCTTTTTCTACTGAAGAGAATTGTAGTATCTGCCCTACATATTCCATCTGAATTTCACTTGTGTGCACATCCTAAATATGCTGTTTGAAACATTGCTATTGTTGATGGAGGGTTGCCTTCAGAAGTTATTATTCATTAATAACAATGTCTTTTGAAATTTTAATTTTACAGAGAAATTACATAAAGGGGTCACAGGGCTGTCCTGAATGCAGTAATTTGATAAATACTTAATTTATATTTAATAAACTTTTTAAAATGTACTTATTTATTTATTTTTTATTTAGTAATGAAAATTAAATGATGTAGTTGTCAGCTGCTGTCATTAGGCCCTCTCCAATCAGCTAACTAGCCTGGCTCTGTTTTCCCTTTAGGTGGATCTCCTCTAATTCTAGGGAACGTGACTTCCCAGGCCGGAATGATTGACATTGCCAACGCCTGTGAATACTACGAGCGACAGGACAGAGAGCGAGAGCATGCCAAGGGCAAAGACAGACCCAGAGAACGGGGCCATGATAAATACAGAGAAAGAGGCAGAGATCGAGAGAGAGAGCACAGTTCTTCGAAGGCGAACCGCAGGTGGGTCTCAGTAACCTAGAATCATAAATATAAACAAATGCAATTGTGATTTGTGCTTTAGATCAGTTATAATGATGGACTCTCAAGCCTGCTCTCTTTTTGATTTATCATGTTCACCAAGCACGTGGCACCCTGTGCCTCCCTATGTTTCTTCTTGTTCTCCTCTCCACCACTCTGATCCTTCCACAGAAGGGCCATGCTGATAATGTGCTGAGCAGCTTTTAGCTATAGAAAACAGCTTCTGGGCTTTTGGACACTTATAGATGTGCACGTTCTGTTCTGCATTACCAATCCATTCTGGCCTCCTTCAACATAACACGCATAATTAGGCACACTTGCATGCATACATTCAGCAGGCAGGATTTACAGAAGGCTGACTGTTTGTTTGAGAAACTGAGAGGAAAGAGGTGGGGAACATTGAAATAGGAGAATGAGGAGGGTAAGAGTAAAGGTACACTGACGTAAGGATTGTCAGGTGAGAGATTTAGACTGGAGCTAGGTTGTCGGTGCAGATTAGTGGTCTTGGAACCACAGTTAGGTAATAACTTTGAGTTGTCATCTTGCAGGATGACTAGATAGTTGATGGAAATAAATATATGGTTGGTGCCCTGCATTATACACTCACTGGCCACTTTATTAGGTACACCTTGCTAGTACCGGGTTGGACCCCCTTTTGCCTTCAGAACTGCCTTAATCCTTCGTGGCATAGATTCAACAAGGTACTGGAAACATTCCTCAGAGAGTTTGGTCCATATTGACATGATAGCATCACGCAGTTGCTGCAGATTTGTCGGCTGCACATCCATGATGCAAATCTCCCGGTCCACCACATCCCAAAGGTGCTCTATTGGATTGAGATCTGGTGACTGTGGAGGCCATTTGAGTACAGTGAACTCATTGTCATGTTCAAGAAACCAGTCTGAGATGATTCGAGGTTTATGACATGGCGCGTTATCCTGCTGGAAGTAGCCATCAGAAGATGGGAACACTGTGGTCATAAAGGGATGGACATGGTCAGCAACAATACTCAGGTAGGCTGTGGCGTTGACACGATGCTCAATTGGTACTAAGGGGCCCAAAGTGTGCCAAGAAAATATCCCCCACACCATTACACCACCACCACCAGCCTGAACCGTTGATACAAGGCAGGATGGATCCATGCTTTCATGTTGTTGACGCCAAATTCTGACCCTACCATCCGAATGTCGCAGCAGAAATCGAGACTCATCAGACCAGGCAACGTTTTTCCAATCTTCTATTGTCCAATTTTGGTGAGCCTGTGCGAATTGTAGCCTCAGTTTCCTGTTCTTAGCTGACAGGAGTGGCACCCGGTGTGGTCTTCTGCTGCTGTAGCCCATCTGCCTCAAGGTTCGACGTGTTGTGCGTTCAGAGATGCTCTTCTGCATACCTCGGTTGTAATGAGTGGTTATTTGAGTTACTGTTGCCTTTCTATCAGCTCGAACCAGTCTGGCCATTCTCCTCTGACCTCTGGCATCAACAAGGCATTTTCGCCCACAGAACTGCCGCTCACTGGATATTTTCTCTTTTTCGGACCATTCTCTGTAAACCCTAGAGATGGTTGTGCATGAAAATCCCAGTAGATCAGCAGTTTCTGAAATACTCAGACCAGCCCGTCTGGCACCAACAACCATGCCACGTTCAAAGTCATTTAAATCACCTTTCTTCCCCATTCTGATGCTCGGTTTGAACTGCAGCAGATTGTCTTGACCATGTCTACATGCCTAAATGCATTGAGTTGCTGCCATGTGATTGGCTGATTAGAAATTTGCATTAACGAGCAGTTGGACAGGTGTGCCTAATAAAGTGGCCAGTGAGTGTATGGTCTAGTGCAGTGCCCATTCACAACATGCCTGTTCAGAACGGGCCTATTGCTTGGCCTCTGGTATTGCTGCTTGCAGTTTTCTCGAGAAACGCTCATCCAAACAACTTGACACTCGACACGTGAAGGACTATGGGTGTAATCCCCCCTCTGACCACAATGTCAGTTGCAGCAGAGTGGCATTGTTCGTATTTTGGCTTATTGACTCCATGGGACGTGCAGAAGCAGAAGCAGTGATTAAAAATTTGATGACTAACTTCGCTGAAAACTTTAATGCTTGCAGCTTTCTCGAGGATCGCTCATCCAAACAACTTCACACTCGACACTGCACTTCCTTGGAAACCCAGCAATACATCCACAAAGTGTGAAGTCGATCAGATGAATGGTTGTCGAGAAAATCGCAGGACAGACAGAGACTCCTTCCATTTTAGTTTGATTACCACAAGGCGCAGAGTGAGGCCTGGATGGGAGGGGAGAGAGAACAGAACTTGTTCATTGTCTGGTTCAGTGAGAGATGAGTAATGGTGATTGTTTGGGGAGAGATAGAGAGGCTATGTTTGAGATGAATTTGAGATGTCTCAGTATATGTTAGCCAATCTCTGGCAGTAATTAAGTGTATGCTCTGCTTTGCAGACCTTGGTCCCTTTCTTTTCTGTCTGTGACAAGCAGACAATGAGCACCAATCTGATCCCAGCTCCAGATTTCACACAGTGCCCTACTGCCCTACAGTCTGACAGCAAGCATCCTGCCGAATGTGCACTCAAACACTTCTGCCTATACGTGCACACACGTACCAATTTCTGACCCACATTTTCTCTGCACATTCACTGTTGCCCAGAAGCCAGATGTGTGATTAATTAGTAGCAACCAAGGTAGGTAGCTAATTGTATTTCACACATACACATCCATCCATTCAGCTTATCTGAGGCTAATGCAGTTGCATGTCTTGACTCATAATATTGCATTTCACCTTTGCACATTATTTTTAGGCATGTACACTTCCAAATAAGTTCATAATCAATCATAAATAGTCTCAGCTGTAGGTATCCATATAGTAGAAATCACAAAGCAAGTCTAGAAATTATACTTACAAAACAACACTTTTTGGTGAATTTTCAGGATGTTAAAAAAATGGCATTGGAAGCAATGAATTACTGGGACAGCTAGTGTAAATACTTTACTTTTAACTCATAGAAAGTACAAGTTCAAATTCTCAACAGAAATGTAATATCACCTTATAGGTTTTGATGTCGTATGCATGTATGCCTTTTCTCATTATCATGCTCCATTCTGCTTTTCAACGCATTGAGGTTTTTGAGACCATTCACAGTCCTCCTACATACTGAGTAGTGTGATTACGAATTAATGATTTTATTCCTGAAATGTTTGTGTGCTTCGCAAGACTAAATCCAAGACTGTATGCAGAGCTCAGAGTTGTGTTCTGGGTCAAATAAGGGAAGTGGGACATGGGGGACAGCTGGGAGGCTGTCCACTAACTGCAGAGGAACATAGGCGGTTTGTGTGTGACAGGCAAAAGTAGAGAGAGAGCATGCATGTGGGCTGCTTTCAGCATGGATTTGTCATACTATCACAACCACCACGGACGGCTTCTGTGGCTCAGAGTGCACTTGTTACCGCTCACACCTCCAGGGCTTTGTGGACGTGCATGCCCTACATTCTGGTCATGTGATCTGGCTTTGCACTGTGCATGTTGCACATGTGTGTGTCACATCCTTCGTGTTGTTTGCTACATTGATTTATAGCTATGCTGGAGACTATTTTTAGAAAGGGAGGTACAGCTGTGTATGAGTGAGAGACCGACTCGTAACACGCTTACTGTGGTGACCGAGGTCAGTATGCATGTCACACTGTACATTTGGGCTATAAATTGAGAAGCTCTGCTCCTGTGCCTAGGTGTCGCATATTGAATGACTTATAGGCAGAGTTGGGTAGGGCCTCCACAAAACATTAGCTACTGGTTATCAGCTGTGGTTGTGATTGCATGCTTAGAACTTAGCACCACCACTAATGAATTCCATGAGGTTAGCATTCATACTTTCACCCCAGTGTTGATCTTGAGTGAGTAATGGCTGTTTGTCTTTCACTCCTCCCTTGCCTCCTTCTCCTGGTGGGTGCAGGCGGGGCAACTGGCTGAGCATTTGGTCAACACTTGTCCCCTGAATGTGATCTCATTCCTATATGCGTGATGTGAATAGCCTTGTCCTCTATCCAGCTGGCACAGCCTCATACTCTATCGTTTCTTTCATGTGCACATGTACAACCCGCTGTCACACACATGTGCGCGCGCACACACACACACACAAACCAACCACTTTTATTAAGGTTCTGAGTGATAATGACAACCTTTTTGGGAAATACACTTTCTCTTTTTGTTGCATGCAACACGTGGCATCAGTTCAGTGCCCATATTCCCAAGGCTTTTTTTGCAATAATTTACTTACTCCTACACCGTTTCTTGACACCGTCTGTTTTATGTGAGGCAGTTGTTTCTGTGTAAATGCTAATGACTGTGTGAGAGAACAAATGTGGGCCTCAGGTCTGAATCCCTTCTGCTAACAGCACAACACAGTCCCCAAATATTGAATATACTCAGCTCTGAACTCATGAAAAACGCTGTTAACTGAGACAGGCTCTCTCTTCTGGACTGAACTGGTGAAAGGTTAGTGCAATCTGTGCAAGTGTGCACATGCGTGTGCATACGTGTGTGAGTTTTTCCAGTGAATGAGCTCTCCTACTTTGTCATCAGTTGATTCCCCACCATGTCGCTTGGGATGATGAAACCTTCCCTTCCTGTTTGACTAAATATAGTTGTCCAGATTGCGACAATTAAACAGATCAAGAGGACTGTTCAAGATGTTTCTAGCAAAAGAAAAGACCTTGGATGTAGTCATTGTGCCCTTTCTTGTGTATGTGTGTTTGCATGTGTGTACATAGCTGTGTATGTAGAGGTCACCCAAGAGGAGGAGAGGTGTGAATTAATGACTAATCATGTTATGAAAGAGAGTGTGGTCCAGGGGCACTGCAGGTCCTTCAGTAAATAATGGAGCTGTTTGTGTCAAGCTCAGAGCATACTGCACCACACTTTGTGCCCAGACTTTAATGTAAAGGCCACTAGGGCACTTTAATGCTGGGCCCTGTGGTCCTCAAATTCTGGGCCACGAGGGGCGTCCGGGTAGTGTGGTGGTTTATTCTGTTACCTACCAACATGGGGATCACCAGTTCGAATCCCCGCATTACCTCCGGCTTGGTCGGAGGTAACACAATTGACCTTTCGCAAAGTTCCGCCACCCTTAGTTACTGTTGCTATGCCTGTCAAGCATTTCAGAACTATCCAGGAAGTAGCCGGAAAACACTAAAACATGAAGGAAGAAATCAGCGCATTGTGTGGGTAAAAGTAACTGTAATAATACGTTAGCTGTATTAGCTATCAATAATAGCTAGTAGCAAGCTTAGCTTGGAGCAGACAGGTTGATTTTGGATGGATCTGCTGGCCATGGGGTCTGCTATACTGCGAAATCTATTGCCGACATTTGTGCTTCTTGCGTTCTGGGTTTCGGGAAGGGAAAGAAAATTACACCCCCTCCAAACTTTTCAGATATCTAGTATCCGATTTGCAGATCCCATAGGCACACCATTTCAGCATTTTGTTGTGTGTTTGAAAGCTTGACGGACCGTTGCCAAGGTAGGATTGGACAAGTACTGTTCTGGGGCGGTACTTTGTGAAAGGTCAATTGGCCGTGTCTGTGGGTGGGAAGCCAGATGTGGGTATGTGTCCTGGTCGCCGCATTAGTGCCTCCTCTGGTCGGTCAGGGTGCCTGTTCGGTGGGGAGGGGGAACTGGGGGGAATAGTGTGATCCTCCCACGCGCTACGTCCCCCTGGTGAAACTCCCCTCACTGTCAGGTGAAAAGAAGCGGCTGGCGACTCCACATGTATTGGAGGAGGCATGTGGTAGTCTGCAGCCCTCTCTGGATTGGCAGAGGGAATGAAGCAGCGACTGGGATGGGTCGGAAGAGTGGGGTAATTGGCCAAACAATTGCGGTGAAAAAGGGGAAAAAATCCCCCAAAAAAAGAAGAGAAAAGTTAATGTGTGGTTCTGATCTTTGTGGGGTTGTTCTCAGTGAGGAGGAGCAAGTGAGGAGATGCAGAGACAGAATGGAGAGAGGGCACAGTTGCCACCGGGACAGACCCGGCAGAGAGAGAGAAGAGCGGCACAGAGAGTGGAGGCACAGAGACGAGGACAAAGGAAGACACAAGTCATCACACAGGTGCAAATACACAAACACTCACACATAACTTTAAACACAATGAAAGAAAGCAGGCAGATGAAAGAATTATCTTGCAACTGTGTGTCCCCTATGTCCTCGGCTGCAGCACCAGGAGGAGGAGACACAGAAGTGAAACGCGAGATAGCCGCTATAGACACAAACACAAGAAGGTCAAGAGGAGCAAGGAGAACAGGGAGACAAGCCCTGAGGTTTTCAAGGGCCAAGGGAATGAATCAGGACTCAAAAAAGTGACTTGCTGTCGTAATGACTACCCAAATAGAAGATGAAGTATGGTCACACAATGTTCCGTGACACACATCTGAAAATGGACTATCCCTAAATATATTTACTAAATCTATTTGTTTTAATATTTTAAATTTCACTGGAAGAACAAAGGATTTTTTGTATATCTTGTATACAGTGCATATATGTTGAGTGGACATTGAGGGTTGTTTTTTTTCTTCTCATTTTATTTTGAATTTGGATAAAGGAGCTGTGTGATTCCAGGTGATTCTTACTGTATTTACTTCCTGAATTGTTAATTTTTTCTAATTAGGGTGACTAGCCACAGCATGCCTACGAGGCCAAAATCCTGTGAAAAGATTCTTTTCAAATGACTTTATTGATTATTTAACCAAATATACCATCAGATATACTACACAGGCTGAAGTGTGAGAGACAGAACCATGGTCGATGGGCCCCAGACGCATCCACCGAGTTTTAACACACAAACTCCGTTTTTTTTTCAAAAGTAGGAAAGTCAGTAAGGCCTCCACAATGTCACCTTAAATATTATTTTCAACAGATTATGAACACATTTATCCTTTTTTTTCTATATATTTTTTTCTTTCCAGTGGTTTGATAATTTAGTAACAGCTTCTGGAAAAACATCTCAACACAGACGACTACTTGGCAATGCGTCCTTGATTCGAACAGATGAAGATGACAACCACTGTCAGTACAAACTAAACAGCCTATAATCAAAGGCAATCAAACAAACAACCAAAAAAACATATTACAAGTGCTTTGATCAGTATTTCTTTTTAACACCCAACACTTACAGTAAAGAAATTTGTCCAACTCAATGCATACCCTAAACATATGACTGCTGGAATTGGCAATTTGTTGTCTCCCCTCCCCATCCCATTCATTGAGCGTCATGTCGGAGAATGACCTTCTCTTTCAGTCAGATATGTCCCAGCAGCCCAGTGAGAGGGGCTCGGGTTCATCGTATTCCCAGCACAGCGTCCTTGGAAGGGCAAGTTTAACTCTGGTTAAAACTCCAGTCCCATTTTCGGGCCTCTCTGAACTCCTGGCAAAGTCTCAGCTGTCCATCAGGAGTTTGGTGGACACACTTACATCGCTAGTCTAAGCCCCTCCCTCACAGCAAGCTCCCGAAGGTTAAGTCAGTCTTAATCTCGGCTTTCCACATTCCTCTGTCGGTGCCATTGAAGCAGCGCGGGTTAGCTGGGAGCCCTGCTACAGCAGGCTGCCCGGCCAGGAAACGATGGTCAGGGTGATCCTGCCCCTTAACTCCTTTAGCAGACGCACTAGTGCCGTGTGGGTCATCCCCCATGTACTCTTCCCATTCACCTCCAACAAGATGTCCCCACAACTGCAAAGGTGATGAGTAAAATGCATGAATACACCGATGATGAAATAAAATGAGTTGACATAAGTAACCTCATGAGATACAAATCATTTGTGAGATCGATGCAAACTAAGACACTACAGTAATTACTCAAGTCCTAGTGTGAATAGGCACGGCACTGCAGCTAGTGTAAAATACTTCACAACATCTTGCATACATTGTGTTAACCAAGCAGTATTGTTTTAGTGTTGTTTTTGTTATTATTGCTGGTGTAGGCTGAGCCCCTTACCGTATCCTGCCATCGTTGTAGGCCGGCGTCCCCTCGACGATGGAACGGATAAAAAAGGATTGATTGCAGTTGACCTCTTCCTGGCCTCCCACGATACTGAAGCCCAGGCTGCCCGAGGTGCTCCGCCGAAGAACAATGTCTTTGCAGCAGTAGAGGTGCCTGCGAGGGCCAAAAAAGGAGATTTAGAAAACGCTAATCTCTCACCTTCGACTTCGAAAGATGCATCCAACTTACAGTATAACACATGAGCTGTAGCTAGACTGCTGAGTCCAGTTCCCTCGCAGAAGACAAAAGCTTGGCTGCTCCTCAGTGAGAACAGGGATGTGATTTATTTATTTATTTATTTATTTATTTCCTCCCAGGTGATGCTGAGCTTTTGGAATACAGCTATAAGAATAGAGGGATTTCAGTCTCGGTCTCACACAGATAGCCCAGGGGTGAGTGAAAATTAGATTCAAATCCTGTTAGGCGTGCTGCTCGTCTGGACTAAATTCTCATGGGGACTTACTTTTTCATTTTCAGCCCTCCTAATCAACTCTACCGGTCAAGGAGAAATGTTTTTTTTTTCGTTTCTTTCACTTTCACAAACAGCAGTCATCCATTTCTGTCAAACAGAGGTCCACTGCCTTTCTCTGCCTACGTGACCTCTTCTCAAACACTGAGGTGGAGGTAGACGGCAAAGTTCTAATACCACAATCCAGCACTGCAAGCTCAAATCTGCTCTCCAGCACTGAGTTAGAGATGGAGAGAGAAAGAGAGAGAGAGAATAGGAGCGACAGAGAGTGAAGAGAGGTTTTGTGTTGATTTGAACTTTTTAAAGTTTGCCCACACAGACTAAGCTGCTTAAAAGTACACAAGCAGAGGACAGACGAGGAGAGGGAAAGTAATGGATGGGGGGGTATTTCAGGCTGACCACTGACACGGAGAAAATAGGGGAAAAAAAAGCTGAACTTTTTTAATTGTCAGGAGTGTTGCCGAAAATAGAGGGGAATATTTAATGAAAAAATGTTTGAATGAAAAATTAATATTCTGCCTCTTCTCTTACCCAGCTGGCTTTCTGCTAGTGACTGCTGGCAGAGGTCAAAGGGACTGGGTGGGGGAGAAAGAGAGGGACAGGATAGAAAAAAAAATCATACAGTCAGGATACGGGGACACCACGGAAAAGGCTCACCTGGGTAGCTGCAGCCATGACACCCACAGCGGGGCATAGTCGTCATTGGGCAGCGGGCTCTTGGTGCTGTCTGTGGGTGAGGTGGTGAGACAGGGGGGCAAGGTACATTCAGGCTGGCATTCCTCAGGGGGGCGCATCTCCAGGACCTTGAGCACCACAGGAGAGGAGGTGTTCTTCAGGTTGGCCACAGCCTCCCCTCGCGTCACCCCTGTCAATTCCAGGCCATTCACGTTCAGCAGGATGTCACCTGTTGAGGGGGAAGTAGTCAGGACAGCTTGTCTCACTTTTGCACCATTGCCTTGACAACAGCTTTTTGATTAAAAAAAAAATAGCACAAGGACTCGTCATCTGCCTATTGAATATTCAACAATCTCCCTGCTGGAACACAAAGCGCCACCTGCACATTACAGAGCCTCCCAGCAATCAAAGTAATGTAGAAAAAAACAGACAGAATGGTCTGTCCACTAGCGAAGGGGACACCTGGAGAGAGCCAAGCTCAAAGGACGACATTTCTGCTTGACGAAGGCAGTTTATGCAAATGCATTCTTTTATCGCAGCGCTTAAACTGATTTAACAAATACTCAAAGAGAGACAGCAGTTACTGCATCTCCTGAATTCACTGAGAAGCATCTCATATCTGGCACAAATTGAAATTGTCTTTTGAGGGCCGCACACAACTGAGATCTCTCATATCCATTTAATTTCTCCTTCTCTTTCCTCTCCGTGCTTCATCTTGGAGCTGTTTTGTTTGTTGGAGAACATTAGTGCATCAGTGCTATACTACACCAGCAATCGCCAACAAACATACAAAATAGCTCCAGGATAAAGCATTGGTCTGTGAGGAGGAGCAGCGTCGGTAATATGTGACAGATGTACTCTGTCGTGGATGGTTTAAATATTTTTTGTTGCATCTTCTGTTGTTGCTTAAAACATTCTTGTTTGCCAACACCGTATGCTGGTGATCATTTTTCTTTGGCAAGTGGCCGCAGGACTCAGTGTCCAGGCTAAATGTCCATAAATCAAGATGGCTACCATTGAGTAAGTCATACCACTTTGTGGTAAAAAACAAACCCCCCCCCCCCATTCTATCCCTTTAAAACAGTCAGAACAAGGCCACGATCAAGGGTGGATACCTCAGGAGCAGCAGGTGGACCAGGGTTTTGATACCTCGGCTGTTTTCTGATGTCTAGGTTGAAACTAAGAGCTCCTATCAGATGTTCACAACCGTATGTACAAACAAACACACCTGCACCCATGCACATGGCGTAGGCCTATCAGGGCTGCTATCGTATCCGGTCATTTTCAGTGTGCAACTCGATGTTTGCCCTATTTCAGAGCTGACTGGTTTCGTATAATGAAATAATAAATAGGCTGTGTGCCTTTTCTTCTGGAACACTCTTAATCAGTTTTGAGCAGTGCAATGCTAATGTTTGTGTCGGAGCCAATTTTCAGAGCACTGAACCACAGCACCACCTCTGAGTTTCTTGCTAGATAAGTAACCTTAGTAATGAAACATGAATCTTATGTGTTTATCTCAATCACCGCGGCTTGTTTACACACAAAAAGATTATCATGAAAGGCAAATCCATGACAAGTGACGTCTGACGGGCATATTTTAAGCTCCTTGCCCTTTGCAGAGTTGACCACTTTCTGAACCAAACAAATACTACTTCTACGTAAGTTAATGTTTGCGCAAACGGAGAAAACACAACACTATCAAAGTGGATTATTAAGTTTTTTTAGTTTTTTTTGGGGGGGGAGGGGAGGGGTTCCCCCCCTTTTTTCTCCCCAGTTGAATTTGACCAATTACCCCACTCTTCCGAGCTGTCCTGGTCGCTGTTCCACCTCCTCTGCTGATCCGGGGAGGGCTGCAGACTGCCACATGCCTCCTCCGATACATGTGGAGTCACCAGCCGTTTCTTTTCACCTGTCAGTGAGGAGTTTCACCAGGGGGACATAGCATGTGGGAGGATCATGCTATTCCCCCCAGTTCCCCCTGTCCCCTGAATAGGCGCTCCGACCGACCAGAGGAGGTGCTAGTGCAACAACCAGAACACATACCCACAGCCGGCTTCCCACCCGCAGACATGGCCCAATTGTATCTGTAGGGACGCCCAACCAAGTTGGAGATAACACGGGGATTCGAACCGGCGATCTCCATGTTGGTTGGCAATGGAACAAACTGCTATGCTACCTGGATGCCCAGATTACTAAGTTTTAATAGTATGTAATGAGTGAATGTGTGTGTGAGAGAGAGCTAGAAAGAGTCATTGTCAGCTAGTGTTCATTTTACCTTTGCGGATGGAACCCTCCTGTCCCACCACTCCATCAGGGTCCACATTTGTGACGTAGATGGGCAGATCCCACCCTCGACTGGACATGCCCCCCGCCACTGTCATACCCAGGGAATCATATGGTTCCTTGGTCAGGGTAACTGTCTTTTCATAGCATGCAGGCTTTTGACAGGAGTCCTACACAGAGACCAAGGAAACGGAGAGCAGGCCGGGGTAAATTCCTATTTGACCAAAATGCAGAAAGTGAAGCTCAAGCATGTAGTTTCTCAATATTCATTGGTCAATATGTGGAAATTATATTTGTGTGAAATGTGAAGGAGGGAGCATATGGGGTGATGAAGTGAGAGAGATCATATCTATGTAATGAAACCCACGCTGCATTTTTGTGTTGCATTCACACATTTCTGCTCTACTCATTGGTGGAGAGGACCCCTGTCACGTGGCCACCCCCAGGACATGGCACTAACTATAGCTTTCCAAGCCACTGCCTCAACATCCCACTGCAGCTATGTATTTATCTGTGTGTATATAAGAGTGGGTGAGCACGCGTGCATGACAAAACCTTTGTATGCCCCAATGACGAACAAAGAAAATTACACAGTAGGGTTTTGTTTTCTTATGAAACACCCATCCAGCAAAGAAATAATGAAGCCATTATGGAGCCAACTTCATTAGGACATTTGAAAGCAGAATCTTTTTTTTACAATGGAGACACAATGTTATTGTGCTGTGGGAAATTTTCTATCGGTCATTTTCTGGGGCTGCTTTGAAGCCAGGTTGAAAGTTTGATGTGTCCCACTTTGAACAAACTGTCTGTGGAAATTAGTTCTTCAAATCAGCAGCTGAGGGTGAAAAGTAGAGAGAGCTGTGAATTTGATCATTATTAGAAAAAGGGAAATTCATCAGCTACAGTAATGAGCTGGAGAAAATCCTGTTTTGGGGGGAGGAGGGGTGGATTGGGTAAATCCCAAGGGGTGAGAGTATGTTTTCCTAAGGGATGATGGACTCGGAAAGAGAGAGGGCTGCTCTGTGCGCAATACTGCTCAAGGGAGACCGGCCCTTTTGGTGCAAGAATGACATGTTCAGCTTTGATGGAAGAATAATACCTCTATGGATCATTTTCACATGAAAGGGAATATTTTGCGTGAAAAGAAGAGACGGGGATGAACAAAGTGCGACTGTAGTT
Organism: Lampris incognitus; assembly: GCF_029633865.1. Taxonomy (NCBI): domain Eukaryota; kingdom Metazoa; phylum Chordata; class Actinopteri; order Lampriformes; family Lampridae; genus Lampris; species Lampris incognitus. The sequence continues at coordinate 80,217,258 of NC_079213.1, forward strand.
TTTGATAATAGTATTTGTCTTCAATGAGTCTGTGTGTGTATTTGCATGTATGTGAGTGACTGTCTGTTCCTCACCAGGAGCGTTTGCTCCATGTCCACAGGGGAGTATGGCGGGGGACCATCCATGCCCCACGGAGCCTCCTGCAGGATGTCTGGGGTGGGCAGACAAATCTGACGAGACACTATGAAATGGACCCGCTCCTCACTTGCCTTAAACACAAAAGGGACAACATGAAGCTAAGATCTGAGACATGAAGGATGATGAAAAGAATATAAGTGTTTCATAATCACAAGGCAGTATGTTCCACTGGACCGTCCTCGAAAACATTTTTTTGCTGATGAGATAGTTCAAAATATTAAAGAGGTTTTACGTGTTTACATAATTTTTTGCTCATTTGGGGGCTGGACTGGCTTGTGGTCTTGTAAGTTTGTGTGGCAGGGGTGTTTTTAAAAGATCCTGGGTTTTCGTTTCTCATCTGCAAAAGCTGTAGTTTTTTGTTTTTTTTCTATTGCCTCTTCATACCTCTGTGTTTTCTCACTGCTTTCATCACTTCACATCTCACATAATTTCCTATGGAAACATGACATATTGAGCCATATGTGCATACATAACACCTCCTAAAGCAAACTCAAGAGGCCAAATCTCACATGCAGGTTTTAGGAGAGGCATGGAAATACGTCACATTATGGACCTTTGAGTGATAAACACACACTCACACTTGTTTTTTTATGGCAGTTTGCTGATACTCGAAAGTGTTTCTGTGTGAAAATGCATTTTCCTGTGAGTTGAATTGGACGTGTGATGAACTTGCTTCCTGCACCCTCCTGCTACGTGTGACTGAGCTTTTCTGTGCCCTTGCATTTCTCCATAACATTGCTTTACTATTTTTCCCCTCATACTCTCTTTTACCCTGGCGATCCACCTACACTCATTTATACAAGTAGTAGAGACACACTTACAGACACACACACACACACACACACACACACACACACACACACACACACACACACACACACACACACACGCACACACCTAACTGCTTCCCCCTTCTTTTCTTGTTGCTCCTTTGAGATTGGGCCTGCACTCTGTGGCACAGAGCTGACTCCTAAATTACCCAGTCCAGCTCATTATCGCCTTAATTGGGCTAATTTAATCGCTTTACTGCCAGTTCTTAATCTCTGACATAAACTGCTCACTGTGAGTGGCCATTGTGGCTCCGCAGAGACCCAGCAGAGCCAGCCAGTCGCCTTAGAAAGGGAACCTAGAACCCCTCCACAGTCAACCCCAAACAGATTAAAATTAACAACCATGAACCACCAACACAGCACCAATGACCAGTATCATTCAGGGCCAGATCAAGGCGCATGGCCTAGTATACCAGAGACTCACCACAATTAAGCGCTATTAACTGTGGTGAACAAGGACATGGCAGCCGGCGGAACACAATTAGTCTGAATCACAACAATTATCTACAATATCTCAGGGACACTAGTAGTGTGCCAGCACACTAGTCATGCATTGTTTGCCATGCTGACTGTAACATGTTCCTGCAAAAATGTGAGCTCCGATAATTTTGCAAAGCTAATTAAGCTATTAAATTTAAACTGGTAGTAGGACCAAGCGGTTGGCTATGATCCACAACCACTCCTGTAGCCAGCTATCAGGTCACCAACATCTGGACCTCAGTCATTTCTTCCCTCTGAGGCTGACGTTTTGCGTTATATGAGTGTGTAAATGAACATGATTTTATTTTTGTGAATGAAAGTGTTTCGACGTTGTTGTAAATCCCACTGCCAACACATCTATTGGGCTAATGTTAGCATAGCCTAGGGAGAACAGTAACAATCCTCTGTAGGAATCCTCTGTAAGCCCTATGGTCATATCGAATCCACCAAGTAAGACTTATTTCAGCCAATCAGAACTTATTCCTCAGTGATAATCGATCATGCTTCTGTCACATCTGATAGTCGGAGGGAGAAGAACATCGAGAGCCTACTAGCAGTGAGTAGCGTTTTAGTGTCTACTAACTAATGCCCCCTTTCGTGAAAACCAAAATGTGGTCACCCTAGGTAAATATTAAAGTTACTTACACTACCGTTCAAAAGTTTGGGATCACCCAAACAATTTCGTGTTTTCCATGAAAAGTCACACTTATTCACCACCATATGTTGTGAAATGAATAGAAAATAGAGTCAAGACATTGACAAGGTTAGAAATAATGATTTTTATTTGAAATAAGATTTTTTTTACATCAAACTTTGCTTTCGTGAAAGAATCCTCCATTTGCAGCAATTACAGCATTGCAGACCTTTGGCATTCTAGCTGTTAATTTGTTGAGGTAATCTGGAGAAATTGCACCCCACGCTTCCAGAAGCAGCTCCCACAAGTTGGATTGGTTGGATGGGCACTTCTTTGAGCAGATTGAGTTTCTGGAGCATCACATTTGTGGGGTCAATTAAACGCTCAAAATGGCCAGAAAAAGAGAACTTTCATCTGAAACTCGACAGTCTATTCTTGTTCTTAGAAATGAAGGCTATTCCATGCGAGAAATTGCTAAGAAATTGAAGATTTCCTACACCGGTGTGTACTACTCCCTTCAGAGGACAGCACAAACAGGCTCTAACAGGTACTATTTAATGAAGATGCCAGTTGGGGACCTGTGAGGCGTCTGTTTCTCAAACTAGAGACTCTAATGTACTTATCTTCTTGCTCAGTTGTGCAACGCGGCCTCCCACTTCTTTTTCTACTCTGGTTAGAGCCTGTTTGTGCTGTCCTCTGAAGGGAGTAGTACACACCGGTGTAGGAAATCTTCAATTTCTTAGCAATTTCTCGCATGGAATAGCCTTCATTTCTAAGAACAAGAATAGACTGTCGAGTTTCAGATGAAAGTTCTCTTTTTCTGGCCATTTTGAGCGTTTAATTGACCCCACAAATGTGATGCTCCAGAAACTCAATCTGCTCAAAGAAGTGCCCATCCAACCAATCCAACTTGTGGGAGCTGCTTCTGGAAGCGTGGGGTGCAATTTCTCCAGATTACCTCAACAAATTAACAGCTAGAATGCCAAAGGTCTGCAATGCTGTAATTGCTGCAAATGGAGGATTCTTTGACGAAAGCAAAGTTTGATGTAAAAAAAATCTTATTTCAAATACAAATCATTATTTCTAACCTTGTCAATGTCTTGACTCTATTTTCTATTCATTTCACAACATATGGTGGTGAATAAGTGTGACTTTTCATGGAAAACACAAAATTGTTTGGGTGATCCCAAACTTTTGAACGGTAGTGTATCTACCATGTTCACATATCTGTTGATCTGGTCCATTCACCACCTGTGGGAAAGCAGCGCTTCCGAATGATATTTTATATAATTTTAGTATAATGGGCTTCCCAACTGAGTACATGCTCTTTCACTCATCTGAATTTCCACAAATTTTCCAACTATACAGTTATAATGCACTGCACCTTTGTCTACAATTAGGCTAACAATCTAATTAATCACAACACTTGGCTCAAGTTATGTGTGTGACAAAAATAATAATGATGATGTAGCAGTTAGATTATGTTGTAGTTACTTACTTTATTTACTTATTTATTTTAGAAAGTAGTTAAGAAACTTTTTCTTTACAGAATCTTTCAACTATTTGTCCTAAAAGTCAATTTGCTGTTTGTATGTTACATTGTGATTGACATGCATTAAAAATTTACCAGTATGCAGAAAATTACATATCTGAGACTCAAATTTTCCTGGAAGAAAACAATTGTACAGCTGTAAAATTTTGCCCTGGTTAGGGCCCTGTCCAGATAAATATTCTTCTGCTCATCTTTTATAATCCAATCTGACTAACAGACACATCCTACCTGAACTACAACCCCTGTGTTGACTGACCTGGATGAGCAATGCAGCATGCTCTGGTGCCCCGTAGCGCAGATCATGCCCATTGATGGCCAACACACGGTCACCAACACACAGCTGTCCATCACGCGCTGCCAGGCCCCCCTCCAGCAGGTGAAAGATATAAACGCCATGTTCCTCCGGCCGTCTCACAAGCTTGATGCCCAGCTGCTCGTCTGGAGTGCTTTTATTCAGCACCACGTGGATGCCATCATCTCTCATGGGCTGGTGGGGCATGCCGTGAGGCGGGTACCCCCCGGCAGCATCATGGGCATGCCCGTGGCCATGAGAGTGGCTGTGGGCATGTGAGCGGTAGCGATAGCGCTGCTCCCTGAGCACGGTGAGCCGCAGCAGCTGGCAAGGCTGTTTTAATGTGGCCAGGGCGTAGCAGTGGGGTACGTTGCTGATGTCGATACCATTCACCTGTGAGAGCCAAGAAGGTGGACAGTATAAGAGAAGTTATGTGGTTACCTTGTGCTGACATGATACCTTGTGTGACTCATTTGATTACAAAGATGCGATGAACACACACCACACACACACACACACACACACACACACACAATATACCTTCAGGATCATGTCCCCGGGCAGCAGGCGTCCATCGCGGGCGATGACACCTTCTCTGTAGATATCCTGGATGAGAATGCGCACCAGAGGAGTCTCATTGCCCCCAACAATGCTGATGGCCAGAGGCTCGGCAGGATCTGCCCGGGTGATTTTAATACTAGTAACCTCACCATCAGGGATCAGGTGATGGAGTTGGGGAAGAGCCAGAACTGAGGGAGAAGGCGGAAAGGAAGAAATGCTGAGTGCCGTTCTCACTTTTACAGTACGTGTCACAGGAAAACCCACTTTTGAGCAATGGCCAGACAAAACGGGAGAAAGCAAGAAAAAGGGATAAGGAGGGAGACAGAGGAGTAAAAATATGAGGAAAGGCTGGTGGGAGAAAGGGATGAAGAGTGGGGGACTTTGGTAGAGAGGTTTAGTGCTGGAACCAGCTGTCTCTACTCCCTCAGGTTACTAAAACAAACTTGTACAAGCCAGCGGGGAAAATTCACTTGGCTGATCGCTCTGCTCAATGTTTGTATCATTAGTCACATACATCTGTAACAAATATGCCTGGGAAAGCCCATTAATTCAAAAACTTTTTTTTTCTAGGTTATTTCTAGGGTGGGGATAGAAGCACAAATAGTTACAATACATGCTGGCTTTGCACATATTCTCTCCATCGTACAGACACACTGCTGTACCAATACAATATCAATATCTGTCTGCTTCTTTCTACTGTAAAGCACGATGAGCTGCATATCATGTACGAAAAAATAGTTATTACTGTTATCATTGTTGTTATTACTCTGATTATTATTATATTATTATTATTGATAATACTAATAATCCATTCATTATCCAAACCGCTTATCCTGTTCTCAGGGTCACGGGATGCTGGAGCCTATCCCAGCAGTCATTGGACGGCAGGTGGGGAGACACCCTGGACAGGCCGCCAGGCCATCACAGGGCTGACACACACACACACATTCACACCTAGGGACAATTTAGTACGGCCAATTCACCTGACCTGCATGTCTTTGGACTGTGGGAGGAAACCGGAGCCCCCGGAGGAAACCCACACAGACAAGGGGAGAAAAAGCAAACTCCACAGAGGATGACCCGAGATGACCCCCAAGGTTGGACTACCCCAGGGCTCAAACCCAGGACCTTCTTGCTGTGAGGCGACCGTGCTAACCTTTTCACCACCGTGTCGCCAATTTATTATTATTATTATTAATAATAATAATAATAATAATAATTAAACTCTGAATTGCAGTGCTGTTAAACCAACCTGGATTATTTCCAGCACATTCAGTCCTTTGACAATGAACACGAGACTGTATGAGACATGCAGTTGCACAGTTATGCACCCACGTATGCACAATTATCAAGTGTTATCACAAAATGTATCATTCCCTGAAAGGTTTTTTTTACTGGTTTTTATCTCATGTCCTTCCTGCAAGCACCCCTCCCAGTGGAAAATTCTAGCATAGAGCAGAATGTGACACATCATCACGGTGCTGGACAGGACTACGTAGTGGAGGGCGGAGGATGGTTTGTGACTCCGCCAACGGGCCGGACCAACAGCTAACTGATAAGATGTATTCCTCATTTCCTCTGTCCCACAGCCTTGGTGCCAAGTGGTGTCTTTGTCTTTTTCCCCTCATTACTTTTCGGTGGATTCTTCTCCTCTGTCTCCATCGCTCTGTAGCCTCAGTCCCTAGTTTCTACTCATGCTGCACTTTCTCCATTCCAAAGTCAATATTTTGTCTTCATCACAGCATTGCTTTAAAGGAGGACGACACATTGACACAGAGACCTGCTGCTACTAAAAGGTTTTTCTCTTTTCTCTTTGCCCTTTTACGTCATTTTACCTCCGTTGTGTTTTCCCTGAGTTCACTTTGCCCCCCATTTGCTTTTTATGGATCTATCTCTTCTCTCCATTAGTCCTTTATCTTTGTCTATCCAGAGGGAGAGAGATGAATATTTAATCTATTCTGATGATGGCCTCAGAGAATAATATGGCCCCCGATCATTCGTCATCCCTCACTCTTACGCAATCCCCACATTTCTCTTCCTCCTGCCATCACGGCAATAGTTTGACTTAGAGATAAAGTTGGTCCTCTAAACTTTTTCTCTCTCTTTCCAACTAGCTTTCATTTTCCTAAATGTCCTCTCTCGTCAGAGTCAAGACTATGTTTACTGTATAAACTATCCCTGGGACACATTTTACACGTGTATTGTTTACTGTTCATCACATTGTATGGCCGTGACATATCAGGAACACTACCCTCTGGCTCTCCATTAAGGTCCCCTGTGTGCTCCCCTGAGGGCCTTTCCCTCCTCCTTTCTTTCCTAAGGAGAGGAGAGAAGAGCAGGGAGGAGGGATTTCCAACAGAGGAGGAAGAGATGAAGGGTTAAAGAAGGAGGTGGAAAAACAAGAGAGATGAGGAGGAGGTGAAGAGGAAGGAACAGGTCATCAGCCCCATCTCTGGTGACCCCGTAGCACATCCTGCCTCAGGCCATCACTCTCCCATCTGATCTGCTGCTAGAGAGGGACCGGTGGATTTATGCAATCCACAGCTGAATTATTAAAGGAACATATGCTGCAGCCACGCTGTGAATTCCCGGCTGTGTCATTCTCCGCGCAGCGCACGTTCATATACGCATGCAAGTGTGCGTGCATAAATCTACACACACATCTCACAGTCTCTCTCTCTCTCTCCCTCTCTCTCGCTCTCTCTTGTTCTCTCTGCAGCTCTCCACAAGCAATCAGAAAGTGCAGATGCAGCAGTGGCATCATACAAGCCAGACACAACCCGACTGACAAAAGCAATACACAATTCATTTGCACACATTTAACACACAACAGGCACACAGACAGACAGACACATTGCATCAGTACCAAGATGATAACTTTAATCCAAGGCCTTGATCCATACCTTCCTGTGGTACATTGGCATTTCTGGCATTGTCCCTTTCCTCAACTGTCTCATTGCTCACTGCCGTGCCACTCTTGGTCCTCCTCAGCACGCTGAATGCCCGGTTCAGCCTTCTGAAGGAGCGGCTCCTCACTGAAGACCGGTCGAAATTTCTGACTGGAAAGCGGAGGGAACAAAGGAAGGGACTTTATACATCAGCTCTGCCTCAACAAGTCCAGACATGTCTGAAACTGCTGCCTCGCAGCCAATCAAAAGCCTCTTTTTGCTTACACAACTATGGGAAACATATGGTTTACAGTAAGTTCACTAGATTATTTGACCCCACTGAGACTCGTTTGATTAGCGATGACTCAGACCTGAGCTCCAATACTTTATTTTTATGTGCAAAAGATGAAAGAGATGCTTCGCACTGTAGTAGCCCGTTAATAAACAAACCTAAGTCCTGTCAAATTGCAAAAAAAAAAAAAAAGAAGAAGTAAATGCTATCTGGATTGGATAGCTCCTAATATGTTACATAAACTGAAGTAGTGATGTAACACACCCATGGACTTCAGTCCATCACAATGTCTAGATGAGACTTCAGACTCTCCCAGAGAGGGTGCTGTCTGGTACATTGCTTTTCTCAGTGGAGCACAAGATAGACAGGCTACAGGAGGCTGCAGTAGAGAGGCAGCTACCCTGGACTGGCTGCACATACGCTGGGGCAGCGAGCCTCTGCAGCGAGCCTCCCTTCTTCCCTCCCTCCCTTTGCGGGCCTGGGGAGACGCAAGGGTTTCTGACAGCCACATTATTCTTTAAAAGTGTTGCGCGCTTCTGGGGCTGACAGCTTGTTCAGCAGTAGCGGTGCTCATGTTGGTGGTGGGCGCTCAGCCGGCTGGGCTCAAAGTGCTGGTGCAGCGTCATTCGTTGTCCCCACCGGCCGGCTGCACACTCATGAAAAGATGAGGGAGGGGGAGGGGCCAGGTGGAGGCCGACACATGTGACTGCCTCCTCGGCTCACAGGTGGGAGATGTGGAGGAGAGGAACAGCAGCAATCACTTCATGGTGTGCTACCAGACAGGAATTGATTATGTTTAATCTACCACCTCTCCATCCATTCCTCCTTGACTTTACATAGCTCCTCCCCTCCCTTTCCTCTGACTCTCTCTCTCGCTGAGATTTTATGGATTGCTGCAAAAAAAAAAAAAAATACAAGGCAGCAGAGCTAATCGGCTAAAAGGATTTCTATCAGAGACCATTAGGTGGAGCAAAGGCTTTGTTTGAGATTGAATGAATGCACAGCTTTTAAGTTGTGCGAGTGTGATGGTGTAAACACATATTTGAGAAGGGTTCGCTGGTCTCTGGTGGTGACTGAAACTATGTAACTGTGACTAGAAAGCCTCCACAGGCTCTCTATTGATTATCAATCTTTCATTCTGTCAAATAGCACAGGCTCACACACACACACACACACACACACACACACACACACACACACACACACACACACACACACACTCTCCGCTCTCACTTCACATCAGGAAAATTCATGCAGCACTAACTGTAAACACATGGACATCCATTCGCACACTCACACTCACTCTTCTTGCTGCTGCTACGGGCAGCCAGACTGGTGGTACTGCCTGATTGGCTGTTGTCTTCCATACTAGGGTCAAAGGCGGGGTTGACCAAGCCAGGCTCATCTGATAGGAGGGCCACGGCAGCGGAGGCAGGACCATCCCCAGGCAGCGTAGCCACAGTGAGCTCTGACGTGCTGTCGGTGCAGTCGCCCTCCTGGGAACGCCGCTTCCTGTCAGAGGAGAGGCCATAGTGGGATGCCCCTTTACACCTGAAAATACACAAAAAACAAAGGTCCGGTTGTCACTCGTGAGGCCAAATCTGTCGATAGGTTGGTCAAGCATAACAGCACCACTGGTGACAACTGTGTAACAACCGTGATGGATTGATGAAATGGCGATGATGCTGAATACAATAGAGAATGTCCTCTCATATAACCCTTGCATTTCCTCCCAATTATACATTTTAATTACAAGTATAGTATATATATATATATAATTTTTTCCTCCCTTTCCCCCCCCAATTGTATCCGGCCAATTACCCCACTCTTCTGAGCTGTCCTGTTTGCTGCTCCACCCCCTCTGCTGATCCGGGGAGGGCTACAGACTACCACATGCTTCCTCCGATACATGTGGAGTCGCCAGCCACTTCTTTTCACCTGACAGTGAGGAGTTTCGCCAGTGGGACGTAGCATGTGGGAGTATCACATTATTCCCCCTCACCCCCAAACAGGTGCCCCAACCGACCAGAGGAGGCGCTAGTGCAGCGACCAGAACACATACCCACATCCGGCTTCCCACCCGCAGATATAACCAATTGTGTTTGTAGGGATATCCTACCAAGCCGGGGGTAACACAGGGATTGGAACCAGCGATCCCCATGTTGGTAGGCAACGGAATAGACTGCCACGCCACCCAGACACCGCCAATTATGTGTATATTTGAAGGATGTCAGGTATAAACAAGTGGGGCAGTGATGAGCTGTTTAAGGTTTGAATAGTCCAAATGTGTAACATCCTAATGATGAACAATGCCCTGATTTTATGTGTGGGGGAGATAGACACCTATGTGAGAGCACGGGACAGTATGGAGCATGCATAGTGCAGTGAGGTCTAATGGAAAGGTCAGAATCTCAGGACCTCTGGTTAATGTGAGTTGACTTCACACGCTCCTTCTGCCTGAGGCTGTCCTCCATGCTGACCTCTACCTTTTTGCCCACGGACTGCCTCATGCACAGAAGGCCATCTGAACTCAACACTCCCACACAGCCACCAACACTGCAAACCATTCTTCTTTCCCCCAAAGTCATAGTGCCTATAAGATAGACTATTTGTCTTGACATGCTCGCTCAAAATTCCAGCACACCTCAGAGACGGAGCCAAAATGTCACAGTTTTTCTCTCATAAAGAACATGCCTCGGCATGTCCTCTTTTCTATTCTTTGCATGCCTGATTTATGGCAGTATCTGTAATCACATGTAGGTTGGATTTTTCAGTAGCTATGGCTGACTAATCCTGACAGATGACTGAATACAAATATGAGCAAACACCCGTTACAGCAAAGAGTGAGAGGATAACTGACACGACACTAGAATATAAAACACTGGAAAATGTCACAATGTTATTTTCTCCAAACAGCTCCTAATTCTGATGTTCCAAGTGTCTTCTCCCTTTCTATGCTCAATCAACCACAAAACAGGCACACACACACACACACACACACACACACACACACACACACACACACACACACACACACACAGTACAGGCACATGCGCAGTATGCTACCCATGACAAAAGCTTTTCATCCTGACACTATTGAACTGAAAATGTTTATGCAGGAATTAATCATATCCCTACAGACAGGAGTATTGTCTTGTCTGAGAATCCTCCTGCATCTGTAAGACATAAAGGCATGGAGACGAAGCTTCGTCATAAGCAGAAAATAACACTGGCATGTCTCTCTGGGTGTCTCTGTGGAGCCATCAGCACAAACATTAACTGGGTTTTAATGAGCTGGATCCAACCCCGGCACAGATTCAAAAGTAGACCAGAAATACATGAAAAGCTGGATGTGTTGTGCAGATATGCTGTGCATGACATATTACACATGAAATACGTTAGGCGCCAGAGCTAAAATGGAGGGTAAAGAAAAAGGCAGGTAAAATGGTTCCCCTCAAACCTAATAGCTTATTGAGAAAGCCATATAGAGAGGAAACAGGATTGCATTTTTGGTCAGCTATTTGAGCCCAGAGAACAAGATTTCAGTTTAGGGAGACCGTCGGCCCTCCGGGGGCATCACTTCACTAGAAACACCATTTTGTCTCAATAACAGAGCTGTCTGAGCAGGTCATGCTCTCCGTCCATATTTCAGAGGAGAAGGCATTTCATCTTGAAGTGGGCTCTATATCTGAAATTGCAGCCATTAGCGTGACTCTCTCAGTTTAGGTACAGCCCAACATTGAGCTAAAGTGCCTATCGATCCTAACGGTTGGACTGTGACATAACAGTGCGACAGTATGGTGCGCAGGTTAAATGTGTACGTCTAGTGTGTCTACTGCTGGTGTGTGTGTGTGTGTGTGTGTGTGTGTGTGTGTGTGTGTGTGTGTGTGTGTGTGTGTGTGTGTGTGTATGTGTGTATGTGTGTATGCATGTATGTGTGTGCCACTGTGGGCTCTTCTTGTTAATTCAGGGTTACTAAATGGAGTGCTATTAAGCATGACAACGCAGCAATATACCACTTAAAAGTGAAGTGGTTGGACAGAGCAATATCTCAGTCAGCAGCAGCAGAACAGAAAGAAGTGCTGCAGTGGAGAGGGAGAAAAGCTTTCTCGGTGTCACTCACTTTCAATTAGAGGAATTAAAGCTGCATGCTCATCACTGTCAGCTGTAAAACACTGCCAGCTCATGGACTCTGACTAACTTTGAATGAATTAATCATAAACATTAGAATTTCCCTTTAACAACACTTGAGCAAGCGTACAGTAGGTGCACATACTGTATGAGCACATGCAAGCATGCAAACACGCACGCACACACACACACACACACACACACACACACACATGCATGCACAAATACTTACTAAAAGCGAAGCCTTCGGGTAGGCTGTCCTATCCGACTTTGAGCCAAGCTGACTATATGGAACTGAAGCTTGAGACAACATCCCCTGTTTCAGCATGGGCAGTGGAAAATAGAAAAACCCCAGTCTGTGTAGCCGTTTCCTGTTTCCAGCTACATTTCGTTATGTAAATCTCATAGACCACCCCACGGGCAATTTCCTCTCAATCTAGCTCACATAACTCACCAAGTATTAATGACCACACACTGCACATTTGGGAAAGGTGTTTATAGCAAATGCCTGCATTTTTATCTGTCTGTTTGTAGTTTTGGCTGTCTGACTACCAATACAAGATCTTGGGACCTCATTTGTGAACTGTTCTTTGACTTTGTGCGAGATCCCATTATACAACCATTTCAAAGAATCTGACTGAAACAAAAAGAAAATACGATCAATTCCATCCGCTGCATCTGTTGAGAGATTAGTTTTTTTTTTCTCCAGAAACCATGGTCCATTCTTGGCCTGGATTCAGTTAGGAGCACAAAGTGTGTGCCAAGAATCATATCGGACCCGGTAAGCAAATGAATAAGAAGACTATCTCAATGCTAAATCTCCCAGACAGCAGCATGCAAGCATTGCTTTATGTGCAACCAGTTTATTAAAGGCTTTATCCAACCTTAATTAGAATCTTCTTCCTCCTGGGGATAAGAACCGCCTTAGCTGCTTAGCCATATCGCCTCTGCTTAGGGTTTTAATGTTCATGCTGAAGAATTACAACAGCAATCTCTGTGGTTCGAGGTTAAGGGCAAGGGAGCGAGCAAGAGAGCCCCCATGGATGACATAATGTTACACACATGGACCTAAGATAGGGGAGCCAATAAAACCTCTGTACTTGGGAGCTTATACAAACCTACACGCAGGGACACACGCTTGCAGACACCCCCCCCACACACACCCCTCCCCCCACAGACACATTATCATTCCAATCATTCTTCACACATGAAGGGGACACATGCTTGCAAGGTGCATGCACACTCGCATGAACATCGCACACAAATCCGCACATGCACCCACCACTTTTTCATTATCTCTCTTTTACAATTCTCAAGACTTTTCCCTCCCTCTGATCACCAACACTCTTTTTGTGCCCCTTAATTTGTAAACAAACTATTCCCTTTCCTCAGGCATTGTACAATTTGGTGTGTTTGCTCTCAGCTGTTTCTCCCCACTGACTGTGATTTGTTTGTTTTTCTTTTTTTTGTTTTTTGTTTTTGAGGTTTGGGGGGGTCATTACTGAGCTTTGAGTACACTCATTAGTGCTGCAGCATCCCAGCCTCCATCGGCAAAGCGTCAATTATCATATCATCTCTCTGAACCCTGCTATCCGCAAAGAGACGCGGAGCAAAAAACAAAACAGACCCCCACCAAAATATCCTCAAAATGTCCTGCCCCCCCATACCTCCCCCTCGTCTTCTTTTTAATCCAGCACAACGATAATTACCCATGATGCTGTGAGGGAAGTGGCAGTGGGGGCGAAGAACCCTGGCTGTGACACAAACAGTCTTGTTCTTGTGATGTGAAATAAACACCAGCTCACAACTCATCAAAGCCTGTGAGATTCTCCAATCCTCTTTATGAGTGAGTGGATTATCCCCCCTAACCCAAATACCCTCTCCGCTCCCTGGCTGCCAGGGACAATCGCATGGGCCCACACTCCGCACACAGCCCAAATAGCCCAGGCTGCGACGTTTGACACTGGGTCAGACAGTGTCAGGTTGAGCTCAGGTTAAGGGTGTAGATTAACATACTGTACATGTTTATTTGAAATTATCTTACATGTTTTTAAATGTATTCATGTTATTGGTAAAGGGTTGGCCCCCAAGTGGGCCATTTTCCCCTGTCCCCATTCACCCCTGTTTGGGTACAAAGATTCAGCTGGTTTGTCATCCAGGGCGTATCCTGTACTGATGATGATGTGCCACATCGTCTGACAGCATCTCCCTCTCTCCTCTCCCCCTCTCTCTCTCTCTCTTGCTCTCGCCCTCTCTCTTGCTCTCGTCCTCTCTGTTGCTCTCTCTCCCTCTGTTGCTCTCTCTCTCTCCCTCTCTCTCTCTTGCTATTGCTCCCTCTCTCTCCCTCTCTCTCGCTTGCTCTCTCTCTCTCACTCGCTCCCTCGTTTGCTCTCTCTCTCCCTCTCTCTCTCTTTGATGAGCCCGAGTTACTAAGCATGCTGTTGAGTTCTTCTCATAGCTCCCCGTCTTCCTCTTCCCCAGCCTTACTAATTCAGAGTAGCGTTATGCACTGATTCCCAAAGCACTGACTCTGACAGCGAATAGTTTGATGCTCTTGAAAATATACTCTTGACAACAGCCACGTTGGATGCTGGGAGAAAAGGAAAGAGCCTCCTGGTTTACTTTGAGCCCTGTGGTAGCCTGCAGATTTTTTCTTGGTGAAGAATGACTGGAATTATATAGTGATTGGGTGTGCATGTGTGTGTGTGTGTGTGTGTGTGTGTGTGTGTGTGTGTGTGTGTGTGTGTGTGTGTGTGTGTGTGTGTGTGTGTGTAGACTGGTGATGACGGTGCGACATGACAAAGTGTGTGATGGAAGTTCCCATGTGAAAGGGAAAGTGTGAGGTTAGCACTCACAAAAAGCTTTGCATCTGAACTATTCCTGGACCACTAATGAATGTGGGAATTCACGGGCTCACGGTGCACCATGTGACAGCTACTCCGTATCTCTGATCAGCCCGTTGCTTTAGAGGGCACAGGCATGCTTTTTTGTTTCTGCCCCATCTTGAGATAAAAAAAACAAGGCCACTCTAACTTTCCTCAACTGACAAGCCGGGAGAAAGAAAACAAAGAAATCTAAATTTCACTCATCCTAAATAACGAGTGGAAAGGAACGTCCTCTCTCTCTCTGAGCTTGATGCATTTCCCCACGACTCCGCTTGATGTTCATTCTCAATGTCGCAAGGATTTAACTCTTGAGAGCAGACTGTCTGTCCAAAACAGTTTTTGGCAGAGACACGGTAACATACAAGAAGACAGTCTGAGGGAGGAAAAAAAAAGACAAAGCACTGAGGAGCACCTGTGACCTGCAACCTCTATATGACTCTCTTGTATAATGCCTCCCCAAACACCCCCCCACACACACACACACACAAACACACAGCATACTGTTATCAGCAATAGTACCCTGAGGATGCTAGCACAGCAAGAGGAGAGACAGTGTTCATTAATTAAATCCATAGTGACAAAGGCCCGCAGTACCATGAACGTTTGTGTTCACTGGCACCCTAATTAGATTAGTTTATCAATTATACGTACACCGATTTATTTAGACCAAATACATAAAGAGGGTAAAGGGGATGGAATGGCAGAAAAGTGAGAGCGAGACAGAGAGCGAGAGAGAGAGGGACAGATAGACAGACGGTCCTAATTAGAGTTGATGAAGAACAAGAGGAGTATTAATCAGCGCATGTGTTGGTATGTTGATTGGATCCGCCTACTGTGAAGGGTAATCTTAAACTGCAGCATGAGAAGGTGGGCAAGCTTCACAGTGGTGGGTGACACGCTGCTCTCGGGAAGTAATCTTGTTTACAAGGACAGGTCTAATGAAAAAGGGAGGGGATTCTCTCTAAGGTGGGAATTTTCAGAAGGAGGAAATGTTCCGTAGGGTGTGACTCACGGGCTTTGAAGAGCTGCGACACATACCGAACAATAAATAGCGCAGCAGGAAATTTTCTTTGTATTTGCATTTTTGGCATGCTCGATGCAGCTTTGTGTTTATCAAGCCGACAGATATGGCTGTCCAGCCCAGCTGAGTAAAGTCAGCCTAGCCGAAATAGCCCAGGCTCTGAGTCATGGTTTTTCAGCCAATCAATACAGAGCAGCATCATCAGTTGAGCCATGACCTCATGATCAGCCTGGAAGGACATTTATGTGGCATTTATTGCCTCAGCATCTGGTTACAAACAAGAAGACCCTCTTGCACATTTTCTTTCTCACTCTCCATATTTTTTCAGAAGGGGAAATCACGGTGAGCGCTCATCTATTTCCCCTCTCCTCTGGCTGCGTAGCTGAACTGGATCTGAGCTTACTAACACATCTGCACACCAACTTTAACATCCTGTGGCACAAGCTGTTTTACACCCCTGCCATGAAATGTGCACAGCTAGGTAATGATGGAAATTCATATGCTGAGTTGCAAAGATACGGCTTACCCTTTACCTCTGTTACAAAGTGAGCATGAAGCTCAATCCTTTCTAGCAATAAGGATTTGCAAAAGAAAGCTGCAGGCACCTCAGTTCCATCATTCTATGTGAGACTCTGTGCATACACATGTGTGTTTGTAAATGAGTAAAGCAGTGTTTGCGGTGGCGGCGGTCAGGGTTATCTGTGCATATGTATGAATATGAGTGATTACATGTTCACTTTCCTCATCAACGTGCAGGCAACTCCTGTAATCTCCTGCACAGTGTAGTACATGATCATAGAGAATCCCCACTAGGCTGCTGTCCCACACTGCTCCTGGCACTTTTTACCCCACATTTCTCACTCTGTGCCACGCTAGCCTTTGGCTGTGTCCTGGTTTCTCCACCACCACGTGCCATTGTACGGCTCCCTGAGCCCTGGCCAGCCCTGGTAAGCCATGGTCAGCCAAACCCAGGGTTTGGCACACAGTAAGGCTTCGTTCACATGAGAGATTAACCTCACACTACTCCTCTCTCCTTTCCACCGTCAGTTACGCTCTGTTGACTTCCTGCTCTGCAGGCTACTCGTATGAAACCCCTACCAGAGATAAGACCGCTGCAGGCAGTAGACTACAGAAATTCACTGTTAGATTTATCAAGTCTCAGTGCCAGCCAGACAAGACCAATTATGAGGCAAGGTGGTAAAATACTTCTTTTTAAAATACATACATCTTTCACTGGTATTTCGAAGAAAGTAGGCCACTTTATGTAAATTACTCATCAAGTTTACACAAACGATGCATTGCGGGAGCCAATATCCTGCTTTGTCTAATTACAACTGCATGAATTGAAGTTTACCAATAACATTTCCTGCTTGGAAGAGTTTTCCCTGCAAGCTCACCACATTCCCTATCCGTGTAAGTACAGTACATTTCAATCTGGATTCAGAGACGTGAGACAAGAAGGCTCGCTCAAAGTCAGCACCTTAACCTGCCACACATTTCTCATCATGCATACATAAATACGTATATAATTTATCCAGTTTTGTGTGCATATTTATAAGTGCACACATTCACCGTACACACATTGTTGTGTAGTTTTATATGCATTCGTTTTGTGTAATGTGTAACTTCGGATTTTTGAATGTGTGTCTTGTGGATTTGTGCAATGAAACAGCAGTTTGCTGCAGCTCTTTAGGTCTTTGGCGAATGGCTTCATTCAGGTTAGATTGTCTGTGCGATGCACACTGCTAAACACTTTTCCTCTTTGGGAAATTTGTTTACCATTGCATACTGTATGTTCCTATGTTGGAGTTATTCTATGCACCCATGCATACCGTACAAATAAATAATTGATTTGATTCTGTGTTATCCCCTTTAAAAGAGCGGTGTAGTTGCTCAGGGAAGTAAGAAGTGGCCTGCTAGCCTGATTTAATCTCCCAGCCCTCCCTGCCCTCTTCACCCTTTCCTCAATCTCTGGCCTGAAAGATGCACTGAGACAAGCCGCCTGTCCGCAGAACAGGGATTAATATTTAATCCAAACAGAAGTGTAATTAGCAAAGCCAGTCCCTCCCTTTTAGCTGCCAAGAGGCTGAGGCGAGCAAGGCACGGTGTGTTGCCTTCGACTTGGGCTGGACCTGGCACAAACAAATGACTCTTATCGTTCAGATCCAGCGGGCTTGCTGCAGCCGGGTGGCTAATCCGTTTAGGAAGCATCCGTGCTGAAGCTGTCTGAAGCACGAGGAGCACACACAACCCTTGGTGAGCGTTTAGGAGAGATCAAACACCTCATAGATGAGGGCTGAAAGGCAAGAAGTTAAGCTAATCATAATGTTCAAGACGACTGAGGCCGGGCTCAAAACACGAATGTAGATTAATCATTAATGCTCTACAGCATTTCACAAAGGGAGCCATGCGGGCTGGAGGAGGCAATAAGCAATACATAACTGTGTGTGCGTGCGTGCGTGCGTGTGTGCGTGCGTGCGTGTGTGTGTGTGTAAAGCAGTCACTGGAGGAGAACCAATACAAAGGTGTTCGGATTTGTGCACCAGTGCTGCGTTCGTATTGGCCGTTGCTTACAGAGGAAAACAGCAGTAACTCTATTAAGGATTTCATTACGCTTCACCACTCACTGGATTTCCATCTACAGTACGCCCCACATATAGCCAATAAAGTCTGTGTGTGTGTGTGTGAGGGGGGGGGGGGCGTGTGTGTGTGTGTGTGAGCAAGACAGATTGCATTCACTCCTTTTATTCGCCATGCAAAGCTGAACTCATTGTAGTAATCACATAAGTGGACAGACAGTGGAAGGGAGAGATGGCGGTGGCAGAGCTGGTGAGAGATGGCAGGAGAGGAAGAGCAGGCTGACGGTGGTCACACAGACGGAGCCGAAGGCTGCTCCTGTCAACAGTGTGGATAAAGATGAATGGTGTGCCACGGCTCTTCAGCCAGGCAGAAAAACACCATGTCCGCATTTGTCTGCTCCCGGTTTCCCTCTCTATAGTGTCATAATCAGCAAAAGCTCACTGTCACAACAACCGCAGCATCACGCTCAAGCTCGCTTCCCTCTGTCCCCCTCACATTTGCTCAAGGAGTGATGGGAAGGGGGAGAACTGTCTATCCCATATTTTGAGATATTTAAATGATATTTCGATAAATTATATTTAAAGGATGTTTAGATCTAAATATAATATAATTTATTACTCATTCAAAGGATAGGAATGACCCACATTGTGAGTGAGTGGGGAGATGTCCGTGGCTGCGGACAGATGGGAGGCAGACCCAGAAGTGAACTTATCACCTCCTGTCTCCTCTCATCTCCCCTTTCCTGACTCCTCTCTTCCATGTCCTTTTCCTCCCAGTTCACCCTATTCTTGTCGGATCCCTCCCCCTCCCTCCACTTGCTCTCTACAGCCTTCTTTCCAACCCCATCTGTACAGCCTCTCATCTTGCGGGCCTCTTCCAAGCTATCCAACCCATTTACTCTTGCCCTTCCTTCCATTTGTCCTTCCTTCCTCCCTCCCTCCCTCCCTCCCTCCCTCCCTTCTACCCATCCATCCATCCATCCATCCATCCATCCATCCATCCATCCATCCATCCATCCATCCATCCATCCTTCCTTCCTTCCTCCCTCCCTCCCTTCCTTCCATCCTTCCTCCCTCTCATCCACCATTCCTCCCTTCCTTCCACTGTTCTTCCATCTCCATCCTCCCCTCTCTAGGATCCATGGCTGTCCAATAGGGGATCTTGGCATCTGCGGGAGCTAAATCCCTAGTCAGCGGAGGGAGCATACAATGAAACGAGGGGATTTGTAATGTGCTCCATTGTTCCACGTATTCATTCGCTATAATAGAACATTTCCGTCAGACTTGAGAGAGGAGCAGGAGTCCAGCCTAGACATCTGAGGCCCCAGGCTTCACGTGGAGTGACTGAATACAGCCAATATGAGCTTCCACGCAGAGAGGACTAGAGAGGACCGATACATGAAGACTGTTCCCACACAGATATCCTACACTGTACATGCAGAGAGCCAGGAAGAGAGTGTGTGTGGCAGATAGCATAAAAACAAGCTGTGTTTGGGCAGATTGTTTTCCTCTCCTTCTCCTCCAGTTTGGCGCGCCGTACTTAAGATAAATGCTCAACGGCTGAAAAACCATCACCGTCTGAATATTGAAGGGCATTCACAGTGAAAGATTACAAAAACAAATTTGGCCCCGAGTTAATATGGAGCCAGATGAGCAGTTTGTTGCCATGGTGCCAAAATAAGGCAACAAAGCTGTCTGTCTCTGTAATAAATATTAGAGGTGTCGTCGCCACTGAATTGTTAAAATGAATTATTAAAGAGACAGGTAGGGAGAAGGAATGGAGATAGATAGATACAGTATAGATACAGTAGATACAGTATGTGTTTTTACTTTATATGTTATTTATCCCATCAGCCGTAATGGTGGGGGTTATGATGAAAACCACTGTTAAATGTACGTGTGTGTGTGTCCCATTGAGGTGCACCGTTCTGTCTATGAGGCAAAAGGAGCAAAGATGGTTATGAAATCTTAATGTTGAGGGAGGTGAAAGGCTATCCCACAAACAGGCACACTTCCATTGTAACAAGCATCCATATGCTCGACATGACTCAGAAACACAGAGTGTTAACAGCCTTCTGATGCAAACACATGTGGGCTCATATTTTGCACGAATCAATAGAGTAGCCTAAATACACCACTTGCAAATACAACACAAGCATACATGCACTCTCAAACACGCAGTAACAAAAAACGCATACACGCACACACAGGCATGTACTCACGTGCGCATGTGTACACGTACACACACACACACACACACACAAACAGATCCCGATTGTCTGATTAGAGAGGTGCCATGCTGCATTGCTGCTGTGTAACATCCAAACGGTCCTGGGCTGCACAAAGCCGTACCTGCAGCCTCTACAACACCCCAACACCATGCAGCCCCTGACGGTGGTTAACATCAAGCCTTCCTCCGCCCATTATCAGACACAGGCTTGATGGGAATATTCTATGTTGCTTACACGTGACTGCTCATGTACCAATCACCCACACACATAAAACAACAACAATGGCAACAACAGCCCATAACCATTCAACCACAGAATCACAAACCCACTGGTGGGATGAAGATGAAGATGAAGATGGGATGGGATGATGTGGGTGAATGGACGCAGGGGCAGGCTAAGTTTTGTACTCACAGCTCAGAATAGAGGATGTGCAGGTTGCCCACATTGTCTGTGTAGTTGGCTGGGCTGAGCCAGGGTAGGACCAGCAGCAACAGAGCCTTCATGGTCAACGCTCAGCTCCTGTTTCTTCCCCTCGCTCTCTCTCTCTCTCTCTCTCTCTCTCTCTCTCTCTCTCTCTCTCTCTCTCTCTCTCTCTCTCCCTTTTCTCTTTCTTTCTGTTTTCCCTTTCACCCCTCAGCACCGGAGCGATCTCCCTCTCTCCACTTCACCTTCCCCCCCCCTCCTCCTCCCCCACCACCTCCGATTCTTCAAATCTGGCCGTGCTGACCCCCCTCCTCTCTTCCCTCCTTTCTCCAGAGGTGCTCTCAGGTCTAAATTATTCCTGCACTGCCCACCGTCTCTGTTGTTTTCAATCCTCTCCCTTACTTTCTCTCGGTCGCTTTCTCTCCGTTTCTCCCTCTCTCACCCTCTCTGTCTCAGTGTGTGTCAGGTTCTCCCTCTCCCCTCAGGCTGGCTGGCTGGTCATCTCAGCTGCAGAGGCAAGCGGGCTAGTTGCCAGAGGTTGAAGACTGATCGGAGGAGGAAGAAGCAGCAGCAGCAGAGGCAGGTGCAGAGAAGAAGTCCCGCTGTAGCATAGGATGAAAAGGAAGAGGAGGAAGAAAAGGATGAAGGAGACCCAAGCTAAGGTGGCACATTTGGAATACGATTTGAGATGTGCAGCCTCTTAATCTGCTCTGGGCACTGGCGAGTTGTAAGAGGATTTGCGCTCGTACGCGTGTGTGCATGCGTGTCTCGCTCGCTCGGTGAGCGTGTGTGCATGTGTGTGTCAGAGGGAACAGCGCAGGCTGTGACTTATACTGCAGTAGGGACCACTGAGAGGGAGAGATGGAGCAGACCAAACAAAGAGAGGTGGGGGGAGGTACCTGGGGCTGCTCTGATTGGCTCCATCTTTCCTCCCTCTCACACACGTACACATAGTCAGACACACACACACACACACACACACACACACACACACACACACACACACACACACACACACACACACATGCACACACCTCCCCCTGCTTCCACATATGTTGGTCCATGGAAGGGAGGGCAGTGGGAAGGGAGGGCATATGTTGACTCCTCACCCTCCTCTTTCTCCTTTAAAGATGGACCGTGCCCGGTGCAGCAGATTGGTGTGACTGTTCAAAATAATCTGCCCATATGTGTAAGAGAAAATAACAATTAAGAAAAAAAAACCACACACACACACACATGCATGCAGCATCAGTGAGAGCATGGTAAGAAGAAAACACAGTGCCAAATGTGTTTTCTTTACAGGTCTTGTGGCTTGTTTTTCTGAATGGTAGGAAAAGGAAAGAGAGGCAATGCAATAGACTGGAACACTGGTAATGTGTTTTTTTTGTTGTTTTTTTTTACTGAACCATTGTTCAAATGCACATTTATTCATTCATTTACTTATTCATTTTGAGAAAATGTTGAAAGAGAGGAAGCAAATGAAGTAGGAAAGACAACTCCTCTGGGACTGGTTGGCGGTGAGACTGGGAAGTGACCGGACCAGAGGTCGAGGAAGCGGACTGGGTCGGATCATGATGGGACTGATTGCCTACAGATTGAACATTATAATCTGAGTGCAGAACTGAACTGAGGTCTACTGAAAATCCAAATGAGGCTGGCAGCAGGGCCAGTTTGAGGTGTGCACAAGACGGGATGAACGGAAATTGCTTTCTTTTCATCCTGTACTCCCTTTGCATCTCTTTCATCTGCTCTCTCTCTCTCTTTTCATCTGCCTCCTCCCTGTCATCCTTTTCTGTCTCTGACTGTGGTAAACACAGAGCCAGAAAACTATGGAGTGAGTACTGCAAACATGAAACAACATGATTATTTGTGTTCCCTACCCAATATTGCTTCATTAGTCCTCCATCTCTTTTTCCACAGCATCCATTGCTTATTTTCTTTAATCTGTCCCCTTTTCTTTCTTCCTCTAATGTTCACTTTTCTATGCTCTCCTTTCCTTTCACCTTTACTTCTGCCTTCATGTGTTCTTCCTATCTCCCGGGTAATGATGAGCGACTTTGCAGTAAGTAAGTCTCGGTGAGGAGCTGTCTGCTTCCCTGGAGAAAGACACTTATCTGGTTTATACCCCATCTCAATGAATTCCTCATGGATTACAGTAGTGTGGTTATTGGCTGAATGTTGTGTGCATGTACATGTATATGTTTGCGTGTGTACGTGTGTGTACACATGCATGCATGTTTGTGTCGGCGTGTGAACGCATTTGCAGTCTAAGTGCATGCGTGGCTGTTGGTGTGTTTTTTGTGCGTGGGTGAGATTTTAGTTGTGGTTGGGTTTTTCGACTGTATGAGCAGAAACAAGACCACAGGGCAGGCAGGAAATGGTAATGTAATTGGATTGTGACAGGATGCAGTTTGTGAACAGAAACCAGTCGGCCCTGCAGGGGTCATTACACTCACTACTGCATTAACACACAGTGGCAAGACCCACAAACACAGTTTCTCTTCCCTTTCCTCTTGATTTCCCGTTCACTATGGCCGATTCCATATTCGCCACTGTAATCCTGAAGGAAGGTTGCTGTTTTTGCCTCGTTTATAATGCTAGCATTTATAGAGACGAGAAGACGATTACCTATTCTCTAAGGTGTAATAAATTTTAAATGCAATACAGGTTTGCCAGATGAGAAAATCCTAGGACGACCACACGGCATGGCGTACTGAGTCTCAAATCTCTCTCTATCTGAGTTTAATACTATTAGCCAAAAAGGAAGGTGTTATGGGTGTGGTGCACTGGAAAGGTCCAAATAGACAGCGGGAGATGTGATAGAAAATAGATGCTCTGAACAAGGCACTGGGGTCACAAACAGAGCAGACCACCTGCCTCCCCAGGGAGCATGGCAAGTTGTCCGTCTGTCTTACATGGTGCCGAGACACTGTTGGATATCTTTGTCACATGCACGCACATATACACTTACAAGCCTTCATCCCTCAGCATCTCTGCATGTCGTTTTACAGGCAAACATACTTAAGCACAAACAAATGCCGAGCTTTCACTATGGAGCAACAAGGCCATCTCCATAACTTCATAGTTATTGGGCCTAGGAAATAAATACAATAACATGACTGCAACTACTAGGAATGTTCATTGCTCAAACTTGTGTGCAAGGGATTTGCACTTCTCAAATCTTCACAGAACTCCCTTTGCTGGGTTTGTAGCGAAATCCTAATTTGAGCAGCAACCACCAATCAAGTATACAAAAACAAAAACACCAGGGTCAGGGCACATCATTGGCAAAACATGCAAAACACTGAATGGATTAATACGGCATCCAAATATAATGGTCAAAACCATGCAATGCAATGCAATGCAAAAAAACAAAACAAAAACAAAACCCCCGAATGATATACATTTTAAACATTGGGCAGCACGGTGGCCCAGTGGTTAGCACTGTTGCCTCACAGCAAAAAGGTCCTGGGTTTGAACCAGGCCATCCCAGGTCCTCTCTGTGTGGAGTTTGCATGTTCTCCGAACCACCTCAACTGGCTCCTTTTGATGTGAAGGAGCAGCGGCTCTACTTCGAGCTCCCTCAGGATGTCCAAGCTCCTCTCCCTATCTCTAACGCCGAGCCCAGACACCCTACGGAGGAAGCTCATTTCAGCCGCTTGTATCCGTAATCTCACCCTTTCAATCACTACCCAAAGCTCATGACCACAGGTGAGGGTTGGAACAAAGATTGACTGGTAAATTAAGAGCTTTGCCTTCCGGCTCAGCTCCCTCCTCACCACAATGGTCCAGTACAATGTCCGCATTACTGATGATGCTGCACCAATCCGCCCGTCAATCTCCTGCTCCATCTCCCGCTCCTTCCTACCCTCACTTATGAACAAGACCCCAAAATATTTAAATCCTTCACTTGAGGCAACAACTCATCCCCAACCCGGAGGGAGCAATCCACCATTTTCCGGTAGAGAGCCATGGCCTCAGACTTGGAAGTGCTGACTTTCATCCTGGCCATTTCACACTCAGCTGCAAACCACCTCAGTGCATGCTGGATGTCATGTTCTGATGAAGGCAACAAACCACATCATCTGCAAAGAGCACAGATGCAATTCTGAGGTTCCCAAAACGGACACACTCCTCACCTTGGCTGAGCCTTGAGATCCTGTCCATGAATATCACAAACAGAATTGGAGACAAAGGACAACCTTAGCAGAGTCTGACACCCACCAAAAACGTGTTTGACTTTGTGCCGAGAATGCGGACATAGCTCTCACTTTGGTTATACAAGGACCGGATGGCTTGTAGCAACTGCTCCGGTACAATATACTCCTGCAGTACCCCCCACAGAGTGTCCCAGGGTACACAGTCGTTAGCCTTCTCCAAGTCCACAAAACACATGTAGACTGGCTGGTCAAACTCCCATGCCTCCCTTAGCTCTTCTGCAAGGGTAAAGAGTTAACTACCTCAGAGACCTCTGCCAGGGATGTGGGTGGGGCTTCCCTGAGTCTTCAGACTCTACCTCCTCCACTGAGGACGTATTAGCTGGGTTCAAGAGCTCCTGAAAGTGTGCTTTCCACTGCTCAACAACAGGTCTTTTCTGTGTTGCGTTTGCATGTTCTCCCGTGTCTGCGTGGGTTTCCTCCGGGTGCTCCGGTTTCCTCCCACCATCAAAAAGACATGCATGTTAGGGTTAATACTCCTGTCTGTGCCCCTGACCAAGGCAATGGAAAGAAGAACTGGAGTTGGTCCCCGGGCGCTGCAGCTGCCCACTGTTCCTAGCTACACAGTTAGGATGGGTTAAATGCAGAGAACAAATTTCATTTGTATGCATGTACAAAATGACTAATAAAGAGTATTCTATTCTATTAAAGTTATACCCTTTTAATGAAAGGGTTCCCTCAGGCTGTCAGAGGAAAAAGTAAACATAATGGGCATATATTGTGACAACATGGGGTCAAATCACAGACAGAGGCCAACCACAGATACATGAATACACCAACTGACATAAAACTATCATCAAACTTTAAATACACATGCCATGCCAGCAACACCGGGAAAGCACAAACACAAATAACTAATAGTCACAAACACAAACCATTTTAGCCCAATAGTTGAGATGTGTTTAAACTGGCATTTTATACACTTGGCCACAGGCCGACGTTTCACCGGAGCTTTTCACACCTTCCCACAGTATGTGTCGTTCCACTCGCTCTGGACGAGGCCTCGCCTTTTTGCAGATAACACCTTCTGACTCTGGGAGAGGAGCTGAGTCTAACGGGAGCCTCGCTCACAACTCCCCACCTCATTAAAACACTCAGACTACATGAAAGAGAAAGAAGGGAAATCAGTTGACTTTGTAGAGAGAAAGAGGGAATGGGTGGAGAGGGAAAGAAGTGTTAGTAGCCAAACAGCAGGAGACCTGGAGAAGAAGAAGAGGGGGGGGGGGAGAGAGAGAGAGAGAGAGAGAGAGAGAGAGAGAGAGAGAGAGAGAGAGAGAGAGAGAGAGAGAGAGAGTGCAGGGAGATGTTTTCTGTAGGACTGAGGTTATATAATGTGGATGATCGTTGGGAAACACTGCAAACTCCAGCTGCCTGAGTTTGATGTGTGGCTAGATGGACTAATTACCATAGAGCCCCTAGGCCGAGGGGAGTGTTAATGAGTGTTAATGAAAAAAGGCCCGGACTGAGAGAAACCAAAGTACTGGCTTTTAATGGTATGTAAACAAAGGAGTTGGGCCTCGTTCAGATGAAAGTTTTGGTTGAGGAAGCACACTGTCCCCTTTGGGAATGGAGCCACGGGCTACTTACGATAGCCAGCAGAGGGTGGGAAACGCAGAGAGCTTGTTAACTCTGTCTAACTGTAGTTTTACCCGGACAGCCTGAACCAGTAAGAAGAAGACAAAACAAACAAGCCACGGTTCTTCCTCAGCCAACAACCTCTTGGTTTGTTTGTTCAAAAAAAAAAGCGCTGAGGAAATGGCAAGATTTACACAGTAAAGAGTGGAGAAAACATCTAAGCTAATTTCGCCGTGCAAGGCAGATAAGTTCTTTGCATAAACTGACTTTTCCAGCCAATGCTTTTAGTGCAAGATGCAGTTAAGTAACATCTTAACAAATCCTTACGTCTAATAGTCATAGTTAAAATCTCGAGTTTCTTAAGCCAAGTAGAAAAAAATAAAACTAATTTTTTCTCCCCAATCGTATCTGGCCAATTACCCCACTCTTCTGAGCTGTCCTGGTCACTGCTCCACTCCCTCTGCTGATCCGGGGAGGGCTGCAGACTACCACATGCCTCCTCCAATATATGTGGAATCGCCAGCCGCTTCTTTTCACCTGACAGTGAGGAGTTTCACCAGGGAAGACATAGTGCATAGGAGGATCACGCTCTTCCCGAACAGGCAACCCGACCGACCAGAGGACGCACTAGTGTAGTGAGCAGGACACATACCCACATCCGGCTTCCCACATGCAGACATGGCCAATTGTATCTGCTGGGACACCCGACCAAGCCAGAGGCAACATGAGGACTCGAACTGGCGATCCATGTATTGGTAGGCAACGGAATAGACTGCTACGCCACCTGGACGCCCCCAGAAACTAATTTTTATGAGATTACTTGATTCAAAGCTGTCTTGAAACAAGTTGATTCGTAATGGGGAAAAGGGGAATTATCTTGACCTGCTGACAAATATTTTCTCCTATTTTAAGAAACATGAAACTTTAAGACAGAGCGATTCCTCAACCATCTGACTGATTAAAGGGAAACCATTGGGATTTTCAGTATTTTCTCTATGTATATATGACGAGGGGATGGTACTCCATTAGCAGCCATAATACTGAGCTGTCTTCTGCGTTTCTCTGAAATGCTGCAGTATTGTGTAGAAAAGCATCTGCCGATGACATCACTGGAGGACGCTCCATGACTCAGTGTCTCTATGGCATTTGTTAGATTTTGCTGTAACAGCTAAATGCAGCATTATCATTTGCATTTTCTTATTTAGATGTGCTTCATCAAAGGTAGCAGTAAACCAGGAAGTATCAGTTGTAGTTTTAACATTCATTGATTGTCCGCCGTCATCTGCGAGCACTTTTCCGCACAATTTCAACAGAGTTTTAGAGAAACACAGAAGACTGCTCTGTATTATGGCTGCTAATGAGATAGTATCCCTTATCGTATATATACATAGAGATAATGTTAGAAATCCCGGTTTTCCTTAGTTTCTCAGTATTATGGCTGCTAATGGAGAGTTATTGCTAAAACATATATGTATGGAGAGAGAAATAATGTTGAAAATTGTGTTTCCCTTTAAGATGGATATTATTTGCAGTTATCAGTGCACCTTTAGCCTTACCTGGTCTTGATGTGGGCCTCCAGCTCACCACGATGCATTGTTTCAGTACAGTAGTCAGAGAGGGGGCAGGCTACTGTCAGCTTGTCTAGCAGCTTGTGTACCAGCAGGCTGGATTTCCTGCAGTTCTGCAGCATGAGGGGTGTGCGACACACGGGGCAAAAGTCGCTCTCCAGCAGAAAGCTAGTTAGACACTCCTGGCAATAGGTGTGTCCACAGGGTGTGTCCAGCGGTTTGATGAGTGCCTGCAGGCAGATATGGCACATAAGGTCATCATCCACCTCATCTTTGTAATGGTACTCATGGTTCTCCTCCAATAGATGTCTCTGGCCGCATGAGGAGCACAGGCCAGAGGGCGGAGACAGCAGTCCATGGTCCGATGGGGAAAGAGGTGGTGCTGATGCTTCAGCCATTGTCGTTGCGACTTCATGTAGCTCAATCTCTTCCTGGATACTCATGTAGAGTTTGGGAGTTGGCACGGCTTGTTGACGAGGAGGTCACCAGTAGTCAAGACCTGTAGGGAACTGTGAGGAGGAGAAATATATAAAATAAAGGAAACAGAGAGAACAGTCACTTAGATATCATATAAACAAGCTGTGAAAATATTCATAAGCTGTTTTTCCCTGAGCAGATTACAGTAGCAAGTTTTCTTTATTCTCTCTTCTTTCTCCTTCTCCCTCCCACACAAAGACACACAAAGACATGTGTACACACACGCACGCACGCACGCACGCACACACACACACACACACACACACACACACACACACACACACACACACACACACACACACACAGTGAATGGACGATGAGACAGACACGAGCAACAGAGGCACAATCATGCTTGCCGGCAAAAAAAAAAAAAAACAACAAAAAAAAACGTTTTCCCATTTCATTCAGTTCTTTTGAGTTTGGTTTTCACTGTTGGCAGAATGAAGTGATATTGAATCACCGAGAAAGTCATTTCTTTTTTCCTGAGGATACAGAAACATCAATAGTCCTTATCGCAGCAGCAACAGTAGTGACAAAGATGTGGAGATATGTCTCAAGCCATTGCTGTATTGCAAGGCAAACATGCTGCGTCCCTTTTGATCCGTCATGGGATGTGAAATGTTTTTAAAATGAACATCATGGAAGTTTGTCGGTATAGGGGTTTATATTATGCTCAGGTTTATGTACAAGCCAACATATAACGTCATTTGTACAAACAGACGGTCTCCATGAGTGCATGGGCATGAACAGATGGGCACAGTCAGAAACACATCACCCTGGCAAAAGCCATCTTGTTGGCATCCCACAAGCTGAGTTTCTGGACCAACCATTGGGCCTTAGCTGCCTCAGGAGACACTAGATCCCACTTAAAAATAGACTGCAATGCATTGGCGTAACCTGACTTCACAAATGTTACCTAGCTGAGATGTCTTAAAACAGTCATAATTTTGTTAGTAACCTGTGAACATATTTGGAAATGCTGGACTTGTACATGTAATATGCAGATATGGCTAGAAACAATACATACCGTAACTAAATCAATGCATGTAAATCCACTATACACACCATGTAGTGGTAAACACAAATTAACTTTCTACCTCAGTCTTACATAAGCAATATGAGATGGAGGGGAACGAGTTGTGGGCAGACATAAAAGCCTCGTCTCTCTGGTGTATCTGGGAGAGAGAGAGAGAGACTAATAAGAGGAGGCTGACCTGTCTTAACATAGGTGAATCTTCCCAATGAGGTCCACCTCAACATGGTTGTTTCACCCTAGGATTGGACTGGCACCTGCTCCATCTGAGGGCCGGGCCTGATATGTTTCCATCACTCCACAAAGAGACAGGGGGATATTATGTGTGTGTGTGTGTGTGTGTGTGTGTGTGTGTGTGTGTGTGTGTGTGTGTGTGTGTGTGTGTGTGTGTGTGTGTGTGTATGTGTGCTCTTGTACTTCTATCTTTGTGAGGACCAATTTAATATTTTAACCACCTGTTTTAGGGTTAGGCCTTGGGTTTAGGGTTAGGATTAGGTAAATGTTAGGATTAAGTCAAGTCAAGTCAAGTCAAGTCAATTTTATTTGTGTAACCCAATATCACAAAACATCAATGCAACATCCTGTCCTTAGACATGTAGTTCTGATGGGTAAGGTTAGGGTGAAGGGCTATGGAATGAATGGAGTCACAAAAATAGAAGTACAAACATATATGTGTGTGTGAGAGAGAGAAAGAGAGAGATTTTTTTATTTTTGATTTTTAAAAAGTAACTTTTATTTTAAAAAAAATACAATCATATTCAAAACACAAGCAAATAAATAGATATTTAAAAATAGCAATAAATCACATCAATTCTCCAGAAAAAAACAAGTTGGTTGTCTTTTACCGAGCACAACACATCCCCATGAGCCTAGATAACACTGAGAGAGAGAGAGAGAGAGAGAGAGAGAGAGAGAGAGAGAGAGAGAGAGCGCAACATCTATGAAAAATGAATGATTCCAGCAACTCTTGTAGCTGTACAAAAACTTTTTATTTTAGTGAGACCCATTATATTTTTGTTCTCAATAACTGCAGCAGTTGCCAGTGTGGGGAAGATTATATTTGAAATGTAATAGGTTACAAATTACTAGTTACCCTGTTAAAAATGTAACAGGTAATGGAACTATTTTGATTATTCATTTATTCATCTTCAGCCATGTCTCCGGGTTTGGGTCGCGGTGGCAGCAAGCCAAGTAGGGCACTCCAGGTATCCCTCTCTCCAGCAATGCCCTCCAGCTCCTCCTGAGGGATCCCAAGGCATTCCCAGGCTAGACTGGACATGTAGTCCCTCCAGCGAGTTCTAGGTCTGCCCCAGGCTCTCCTCCCAGTTGGCCATGCCATCAAAACTTCCAAAGGTGCCCAGGAGGCATCCTAATCAGATGCCCGAACCACCTGAACTGGCTCCTTTCGACACGAAGGAGCAGCGGCTCTACTTCGAGCTCCTTCAGGATATCCGAGATCCTCCCCCTATCTCTAAGACTGAGCCCAGACACCCTATGGGGGAAACTAATTTCAGCCGATGGTATCTGCAATCTCACCTTTTCAGTCACTACCCTAAGCTCATTACCATAGGTGAGGGTTGGAATGAAGATTGACTGGTTAAATTGAGAGCTTTGCCTTCCGGCTCGGCTCCCTCTTCACCACAATGGTCCAGTACAATGTCCACATCACTGCTGATGCTGCACCAATCTGTCTGTCAATCTCCCACTCCATTCTACTCTCACTTGTGAACAAGACCCCAAAATACTTTAACTCCTTCACTTGAGGCAACAACTCATCCCCAACCCGGAGGGAGCAATCCACCATTTTCCAGTAGAGAACCATGGCCTTAGACTTGGGGGTGCTGACTCTCATCCCGCCATTTCACACTCAGCTGCAAACTGCCTCAGCGCACGCTGGAGGTCGTGTTCTGATGAAGCCAACAAAACCACATCATCTGCGAAGAGCAGAGATGCAGTTCTGAGGTTCCCAAAATGGACACACTCCTCACCTTGTCTGCACCTTGAGATCCTGTCCATGAATATCACAAACAGAATTGGAGACAAAGGACAACCTTGTTAGAGTGTGACACCCACTGAAAACGTGTTTGACTTTGTGCTGAGAATGCGGACACAGCTTTCACTTTGGTTATACAAGGATCGGATGGCTTGTAGCAACTGCCCCAGTATACTATACTCCTGCAGTACCCCCCACAGAATACCCCAGAGTCCACGGTTGTAAGCCTTCTCCACATGAAGACTGGCTGGTCAAACTCCCATGCCCTCCTCAGAACTTCTGCAAGGGTAGAGTTGGTCCATTGTCCCATGGCTAGAATGGAATCCGCATTGTTCCTCTTGAATCCTAGCTTCGACAATCGGTTGGAGCCTCCTTTCCAGCACCCTAGAGTAGACTTTCCCAGGGAGGCTGAGCAATGTGATGCCCCGACAATTGAAGCACAACTTCCGGTCCCCCTTTTTAGATATAGGAACCACCACCCCAGTCTGACATTCCACAGGTACTGTCCCCAACCTCCACACGACACTGAAGAGGCATGTCAGCCAAGACAGCCCAACAATGTCCAGAGCCTTCAGCATCTCAGGGCGAATCTCATCCACACCTGGTGCCTTGCCACACTGAGGAGCTTCTTAACTACCTCAGAGACCTATGCCAGGGATGTGGGTGGGGCTTCAGAGTCAGAATAAATAAAGTATTCTGATTCTGATTTTATTTATCCCGAGGGGAATAAATAAAGTATTCCCCTGAGTCTTCGGACTCTACCTCCTCCACTGAGGATGTGTTAGCCAGGTTCAGGAGCTCCTCAAAGTGTTCTTTCCACCGCTCAACAACATCCCAAGTCCGGTTCAACAGTGCCCTTCCCCAGCTGAACACAGCTTGAGTCAAGCTCTGCTTCCTTTTCCTGAGTCGCTGGATGGTTTGCCATCTTTCTTGAGGCCAACCGAAAGTCCTCCTCCATAGCTTCACCGAACTCCTCCCACAACCGAGTTTTTGCTTCAGCAACCGCCGAAGCCACAGCCCTTCTGGTCTCCCAGTACCTGTCTGCTGTTTCAGGAGACCCCTGGGCCAACCAAGCCCGAAAGGCCTCCTTCTTCAGGCTGATGCTTTCCCTCACCGCTGGTGTCCACCAGCGGGTTCTTAGGTTGCCACCTCGACAGGCCCTGATGACCTTATAACCACAGCTCCTACCTGCCGCATCTGCAATAGAGGCTTTGAACATGGCCCACTCAGACTCCATCTCCCCAGCCTCCCTCGGGATACACGAGAACTTCTTCTGCCAGACGTTCCCAGATCACCCTCACTACACATTCGGGTTTGCCAGGTCTGTCTGTCAGCCTTCTCTGACATCCAATCCAACTCACCACCAGGTGGTGATCAGTTGACAGCTCTGCTCCTCTCGTCACCTGAGTGTCCAAAATATACGGCCATAGATCTGATGATACGTCCACAAAATCTATCATCAATCTTCGGCCTAAGGTGTTCTGGTACAAGGTACACTTATGAACTACCTTATGTTCAAACATGGTATTTGTTATGGCCAATCCATGACTCACACTGAAGTGCAATAACAAGGCACCATTTGGGTTCAGATCGGGGAGGCCGTTCCTACCAATCACGCCCCTCCAGGTTTCTCCATCATTGCCCACGTGAGTGTTGAAGTCCCCCAGCAGAACTATAGAGTCCCGAGGTCGAGCCCTATCCAGGACACCACCCAGACACTCCAAGAAGGCCAGATACTCCAAACTGCTATTTGGTGCATAAGCACACCCAACAGTCAGAGCCTTCCCCCCAGCGACTCGCAGTTACATAGAGGTGACCCTCTCATTCCCCAGGGAGAACTCCAAAATGGTGGCACTCAACCAGGGACTTGTGAGTATCCCCACACCCACCTGGTGCCTGTCACCTTGGCCAACTCCAGAAAAGTAATGAGTCCAGCCCCTCTCAAGGAATTTGGTACCAGAGCCCATGCTATGTGTGGAGGTGAGCCCAACTATATCTAGTTGGTACCACTCCACCTCCCGCACCAGCTCAGGCTCCTTCCCTGCCAGAGAGGTGACATTCCATGTCCTGAGAACCAATCTGCAATGTCGGAAGTCGGCACGCCCCGGTCCCCTCTTTTGCCTGCCGCCCACCCTGCATTGCACCCTACCCCAATGCTCATCCCTGCGTGTGGTGGATCCATGGGGTGGTGGCTCCATGTTGTTTTTTCAGGCTGGGTCAGACCACGCCCCATGGGCCAAGGCCCAACCACCAGACGCTTGCCGGCAAGCTCCCTTCTCAGGTCTGGCTCCAGGAGGGGGCCCTGGTTTCCCTTTTCCAGGTGAGGTGCTGTAACTCTGCTGGTGTAATTTCGCTGGGTTTCTTGGGAATTGCTTAGTCTGGCCCTCCCCTGGGACTAATTTGCCTTGGGAGACCCTACACGGGGTCATTAGAGCATTAGAACTCGTAAACCAAAGTCACAATAGGCAAGATAAAGCTAAAATAATAAGGAAAAAAATAAGAATGATGGAGTAGTGGGCATATATAGAGTTCACAGATTATCCAAATGCCTGTCTAAAATGTTTTAGGTTTATATTTGAAAGCATTAAATGATTCAGAGGTTGATGGTTTCAAGTGATGATTAGTTAGCCAATATGGCAAAAAATATTTCCAGTGGCACTGTTGGTAGTCTCACGATACCAAACAATCTGATATCTCCAACTGCTAATAGTCTGGGGATAGTTGCTACAATGGCAGTGAGAACTGCCGCTAACAAACTTACGCCTACTGCTTTGGAAATCTAGGAAATGCCTTACCGGAAATGATGCTCTCCTCTCATCCTGGGGTAAAGTATAAAGCACATTTTAACACTGTCTTTGAAAAGTGCTATATAAATGAAGTTATTATCATTATTATCTTCCTATGTAGTGAAACAAACAATGAATGTAGCGAATTGCATTGTAACAAGGAGAGAGATCTTTAAAACATTAAAGCAACTTTAGATTATTTGATTCCCTTTTATCGAATGTCTGCACAGTTCACAAGATTGTTGCGATTAAGGATTTATGGCGATTTTGTTTAAAATTTTTAAGAAAGACAGATAGTTTGTCCCCCAATGTGTTCATGCATGCTCAATAATCCAGGTAAGGAAACTACAGAAAGTTGAATCAGCTCATCTGGACACAACATTTTAATGAGAGAAATGTTTCATCACTCATCTAGGGCAGCACAGTGGCCCAACATTGTAACATGGCGACAATGCTATGATTGCAACTATTTTGATTGCTTCAAAGTAATCTAACTTATTACACTTGATTGCTTTTTGATTACTTTTATAACAAACGTTTTAAACTGGGCAACAAAGCTGGAAAGTCCTAAAAACAAATTTAAAAAAACGGTTAAAAGGGTTCATAAATCTAGGCGCAGCTGTGCAAAAGGCATTTGTTAGCTAGCTAGCAATTAATTTGTCATGAATGGAGATTAAACATAAATATGTAGCCTAATGGACGGGCACCGAGCAAAATATAGAACTAAATTATGTCTTGAACACATAAATCACATGGTGGGGCGGGAGGTACTTTATTTTATGTGACTGATTGCAGTTGCATTAATTTACCTGTAGATGTTTCCTCAGGTTTACCATCGAGCATTTCGAGGTTGACAGCATTTTCACCACAGGTAAACAAGCTTTACACTGTACAGTAATGTTAGAGCCCTTTTCTGATTTCACAAGGAAAATATTGTTTAATGTCCAGCACTGCAAGGCGTTCTTGTCTAAAGACATCCACCTTGACGTGGTCGGCTGGTCGCAGGCATGGAAGCAGGTTGCCTAAATCAATGTGCAATGATTTGATTGGCAGATGAGAGGCGGTGCAAATTCAACCAAGAGAGCCAATCAAAAAAAAATGCTTAAAATTTGAACGCATACTGCCCAACGAATGGAGCCTGTCTAGATGTAGAGACAGCTCCTTGTAAGCCGTCCTACCCTTGATGGTGTTTCAAACAAATTTGCCCCAACGGCTTTGCTGACCCGCATCGCCCAGAAATATGTCAAAAGAAGTCATTCCTTCATGGAGAGAAGATGGAAAGATAGAATGAATGTTATATTTTACATATAAGCTTTTTAATTAAAATAATATATTTGGATGTAACTCTTTGTAATCACCACCATTTTGATTAGTAGAGGTAATTAAATATATACAAGTATATACAAAAATATTTTCTTAGAAACTGTAATGGATTACAATTACATTTATTTTGTCATTTAATTACATAACTAGTTACTCCCCAACACTGGGAGTTGCGGGAGTAACTAGTAACTTTTCATGTGAAAGAGAGAGAGAGAGAGAGAGAGAGAGAGAGAGAGAGAGAGAGAGAGAGAACTCCAGTCAGCAGAAGCAGAGCTATGAAAAATGCAGTTAATTGATAAAGAAAATGAAAAATGAAATTGGGTTGATAATTTCCCTAATTTGATTTGAACCAATGCAGAATGGGAAAAAAATACATATTTATTCTTGTTTACTTTCTTGGGAGGCCTGCATTGTGAAATGAGAGGAGCTGAGTAAACGGCTGGTAACGAAAGCATTTTCAAAGGCACAAAATGTACAGAGATATACCTTGTAGCTAGAACATAATGGGAACATTGTGGAACAGTGTTCACATAGAGACTATTATCAATCATATTACTACAAGTATTTCTACCAAGTACACACACACACACACACACAGTAAGACTAAATCTAATGAATTTACTTCTTCTGATTTTGATGCTGACTGACACTTCAAACTGCAGCGTTTTCAGTTTTCCCGATGCCCTCTGTTAACTCTGATGGGTAGAACCAGAATATTCAAAAGTGCATGCAGCAGTCGAACAAAGGTGAAACTGATCAAACTTAAACACACCCTCCGAACAAAGCCCTAACCCAGCCCAGTCAGACAGAGAACGCCTCCAGATAACACACTCTTCTTTTATGTGACTTACATGTTCATTGATTTAGTCTCTGTGTTGGTTTTTTTTTATTGTGCAGGCAGGTTTCACTATGAAATTCACAAGAGGTTTAAGAGTTGTCTTAAAAGCCGTCGAGTATGTGACCTTTAATCCAAAGCAATTTGTGAGAGACGTGGTGTGTCGTTTGCAGGACAATTAACTCATTTCTGGCTAATGTCAAAAGAAGTGGAGGCTGCACCATGGGAAGCGCTACCCTGCACTCATAGGACCGGCGTGGGGAAGCCAGGCACAGGAACGACAGCACGGTTTCTGACAAACATCCCCATCAAACATCTCAGAATGGGAGTGCTGATCTAGAAACTGTTCATGAACAGATCAGATTATAATCGGATTACAAAGACTAAGAGGTTCAAGGCTGCCTGGTCGATGATCTTAAATCAGCATTACTACTCCGAGAAGCTCGATAAACACGGGCCCAGAGCCACACGTAATCACAGGGAGGGCAGAAGGCAAAGCAGTCTGCAGCAAGGCACAAGTCAAGGTTCCCACCAACAGATGGTGTGCATGTGTCCTATGAATGGCAGAGACGGCACTGTACAGACATGTCTCTGAACTGGAGAACATTCCAGAGACTGTGTGAAGAAACCTGTTAACTACCCACACAACAAGGGCGGGGAGACAGGAGAGTGTGTGCATGAGATTTTGTCAATGCCATATTGTATTTTGAGATCAGCCAGACAAATACATGAGATAAATTTCAGCATTTTGTGACTGAATTACAGTGTGGGTTGGCGGCATGCATTAAGACTCTGGTGCAAAGTAGGGAAAGGGGTTAGGTGAATCCGTGGAAACACATTTTAGTGGAATTTCTACACAGTTCAAGCATGCCCTTTCAACCCACTTAATAAAAAAATGCCCTAAATGCATGTAGGATGACAGTAATATTGGTAATGTTACAAAGCCACACAGCCATGCAGCTACACAATGCTACATGGCTCTACACAAGATGTGTCAGGCATTTATTTAAAAAAAAAAATCCCTTCCTTAAGAAAGACGTGTTGAATTGTAAGCACACAGAAAACCTGCTCTAAATAACATCTAGAGCCACATAAAATGTTTAATTAATCTAAAATAAATCATTCTGCAGTACCTAATACCGCATATGGTTTACACAGTTTATGTGTAGACAGCAGTGTAATCCTCACCCCTGCAAACCCCCTCTGTACCAAAGTGTGTGTGTGTGTGTGTGTGTGTGTGTGTGTGTGTGTGTGTGTGTGTGTGTGTGTGTGTGTGTGTTCATGTTTACAGGCACTGGGCCATCTCAGAGCTCATTAGTGATCTCCAGTGTATTTAAATCACACCTGATGCCAGTGGGCAGAAGAGGAGTTCACTGGAGTATCTATCAAGCACATCGGCGGTCTGGATCAGCACAGACTGTACTGTACAACCACTTAGACGTTGTGTTGTCGCCAGCATACACAGGGGATGTGATAAATGTGCATCCAGCGGTCACATACAGAAGGGTATAAAGGCAAACACAGCTAAATCCATGTGCACACAGCTCTCACATACGCAATCACAAACACACAGACACTTGTGAGGACCCTCATTGACTGTAATCATTACCTAGCCCTAACCTTATCCATCAGAACTACATGCCTCACTTTAATCCTTACTTTAACCTAATCCTAATTCTAATCTTAACCCTAAACCAAAATCCTAACCCCAAAATAATTTCTTAAAGAAGTGAGAACAGGCCATGATGTTCCCACTCTTCTGGTCAAAAACTCATGTTGGTCCTTAGCGGATCAAGAACATGTAAAGAACATACACTCTCAAACACGCGCATGCGCATGCGCATGCGCACGCACACACACACACACACACACACACACACACACACACACACACACACAGATGCACACTCGCATACAATCAAAGGGACAGCCCCCATACCTGCACACATGCACAGACATGATGCAAAGCCATCTGTTCCGTAACGAGAAGCAACAAGTAAAAGGGCAATGTATTTTTGCAAAAAGACAACGTTTTCTTTTCTTTTCTTTGCGTCTAATTAGCGCGTGAAAGTTTAATCCCCTGATCAGTCAAGACAAAACAAAGCACACATCTTTCACACAGCAGTCTTCGCTCGGCTAGACCGGGGTACAATACTTACGCGTCGTCATTAGCGACGTTCACGTTCAGCAACGCCGTTCACATGGACAGGTAATACCCAGAGAGAAGCAGTGAGTTAGACCTGTCACAGGAAAGAGGAGGGGGGCAGAGTAAAGAGGACTTTGTCCCAGTGACAGAGTCCGCTGATTGGCTGTTGGTCTTCCGTAGAGAAACAGTATCCGTCCGTTAGGCCTCAGAGAATTCTGCAGACATGAGCAGAGAAGACTGAGCGCCTGTGTCCGCTCAGAGCCGCTCACCTCCGGGCCAAGGTGATCCGGAAGTCTGTGTGGAGGGGCGGGGCCAGAGAAAACGTAAACAAGAGAACTGCCCAAACCTGCTCTGGCTGAGCGTTCCTCAGAAACACAAAGGCCTATGACGGAGACAACTAAAGGGGGAGAGGAAGGGGAATTCATGGATGGGATGATTACTAAAACAAAAAACAAACAAAAACAAACAAACGTTTTAGAGTGAAACTGAAACAGCTTGCAAACGTGTACCAGCAAGGCAACCAAAAGAAAAGTTTATTTTGTGGTAAAATGTTGCGGTATCATGCAGCGAGCATGCTAGTGGCTCGGCCAGTTAGGTGTGTGTATCATGTAGGCTTGGGCCTAATCCCAGCATCATGGGTTCGAATCCAGCCAGGGGGAGGGGTGTACTGCATGTTTTTTTCTACTCTCTTCATCCTGTGTTTTCTGTCTTACTCTGCTGGCCTGTCAAATATAGACTAAAACACACACACACACACACACACACACACACACACACACACACACACACACACACGCAAGTAAAAACAAGGACTCATAATGTCAAGATACAAATCCCAGTGTGACTTTGTTGTGGACAGGTGGAAATGGGATCATTGTCTTGAGTTTGCAATTGCAAGTCGTCTTAATATTGACTGCACATTTTCAGTTGGGTAGCAAACATTACGTATTATTTGCATAACACCCTGATTCCACAGAGCTAAAGTTAGCTTGAAGTTAGCTTGTCTGAATCATGTTCTCTGGCGAACCAAAAAGCCCAGAAGTGCAAGCAGACACATTAGAAACACTTAAAAACTTGATTTGTATGAGCATGTTAAAGGTGATAGAGCTCATTTTACTTGCATCTCTGTTGATGGCAAATGGACAATACCACTGATCAAATACGAGGGAGAGGCTAAGAGAACAGCGGTAAGGATGCAGAAAAAAAATATGTTTTTGGCATTTTTCTTACCAATAACGATCAAATTGTTAAGTGAAAATGCAGAAAAGAAAATGCAAACTCTTAAACATCTTCCAACATTTATTTTCAGATTCCCTCCACCTCCAAATCTGTGAAGATGGTCGACGGTGCAGCTAAATGTATTGCTGGGTGAGTGAGTTAGAAACCAGGTTCATGAGGTGCTTTGCATCTAGAAAGAAAGCATACCAATGGTGTTTTGGGTAAAGTTATGCAGGCTCTGACAGGATCTCTGTTGCTACAGGAAAACCTTAATTCCCATGAAAATTATTATTCGGTGGACACACCCTCATGATCAGCTTCCTGGAAGCAGTTTGAGCAGTTTCTGTATGTACAAGTGTTGTCTGTGTTCCTCAGTCAACAAGCCTATAAACTAAGCTAATGACAAGATGTTTCAGATCTAGATAATTCCACCACAGTGTGCTTGTGTATACAACAGAGACAGTATTATACTTGCTTGTATAGGCGCTTGTATTTTTGTTGTGGTTTCTCCTGCTTTTTGACAACAGCTGCTGTAAATCTGTACGTGTGGCTCTCGCTTTGCACAAAATAATTGTAATCCTCTCTTTAAGATATGGTTCACTCCTTGGCCTTTCTTACTCCACACTTTTCTCTTTAAACCCCGAGACTTTAAGCCAAAGTGACTGCAGACAACATGATACTTAGGAGTGAGTCAGAGTGTGATGCATGTGGAGTTGAGTCACTACTGCTATACGCAATGATGTTCTTCGTTGAAACCACTTTCTTGAATTCAGATCATGTTTATTTCGCTCTCTCTGCTTATCGGTGATTCATGGTTTAACCTGAGAGAAGCTGGACAAAGTGAATCAGGGTTCCTCTGTCTCACAATGGTCATGTGGCACCGAGCAAGCAGGGCAAAGTGACACAGAAACCCAATTTATTGAAAGATGCATTGCTACATTTTCTTGCTAAAATATCCACCGGATAGATAGATAGATAGATAGTCTTTATTATCCTTCTTGAGCAAATTTGTTGACACAACTAGTAAATCATAATACAAGTTCATCACATCAGAAGTTCATCCTCATACATGTATACATTTACACATACAGACATACAGGTATATTCATCATTCGGGTCGAATCCCCGTGTTACCTCCGGCTTGGTCGGGTGTCTGTACAGACACAATTGGCCATGTCTGCAGGTGGGAAGCCAGATGTGGGTATGTGTCCTGGTCACTGCAATAGCACCTCCTCTGGTTGGTCAGGGCCCCTGTTGAGGGGGGGTCCTGGGTTCGACCTGGGATGACCCCCTAGGTCATCCCAGGTCCTTTCTGTTTGGCGTTTGCTTGTTCTCCCCGTGTCTGCGGTGGGTTTTCTCTGGGTGCTCCGGTTTCTCTCACCATCAAAAGAAACATGCATGCTAGGGTTTATAGTCCTGTTTGTGCCCCTGAGCAAGGCAATGGGAAAGGAACTGGGGTTGGTCCCTGTGCACAGCATAAAGTTGGCAGCCCACTGCTCCTAGCTACACAGATCACAGCTAGGATGGGTGAATTTGCAGTAAATGAAGTTCCCCAATGGAATTAATAAAAGAAACTTAATAATAAACTTTATTTATATCGTACCTCGACATGGTGGTGCAGTGGTTAGTGCAGTCGCCTCACAGCAAGAAGGTTCTGGGTTCAAGCCCTTGGTAGTCCAACCTTGGTGGGTCATCCCGGGTTGTCCTCTTTGTGGAGTTTGCATGTTTTCCGTGTGTCTACGTGGATTTCCTCCGGGGGCTCTGGTTTCCTCCCAAAGTCAGGTGAATTGGCCATACTGAATTCTCCCCAGGTGTGTATGTGTGTGTGTGTGTGTGTGTGTGTGTGTGTGTGTGTGTGTGTGTGTGTGTGTGTGTGTGTGTGTGTGTGTGTGTGTGTGTGTGTGTGTGTCTTGGCCCTGTGATGGCCTGGTGGCCTGTCCAGGGTGTCTCCCCGCCTGCTGCCCAATATCTGCTGGAATAGGTTCCAGCATCCCCACGACCCTGAGAACAGGATAAGCGGTTCAGCTAATGGATGGATATATCGCACCTCTCTGAACAATTTTACAATATAACAAATAAAATCCTCCTTATAATAACCCAGGCCCCTTGCTTGATACGCATAGGCTGCATGTGAAGTTAATGCAGGTTGTGTTACGATCAAATGAAACTGGGCTGATCACTGTAGTTGTAGACATTGTTTATGCAGTGGGATGTCCCCCTTTAGCTAAATGTTACTGCCTGGAAAATGGTAAAATTTTAGCTTCAAGTGTGTATTCCCATCAAGTACAATCTGTCTTGGTAAACAATGCCTGAAAATGCTCATACAAATAGTCAAGTGTTTCATGTAAGAACAATGGCATTTAGAGGATTAGAGGTTAAACCATCTAACAAAAGGCTGAACTAGAGCATTGTTGTGGTTTAATTGAGTGCTGGTTTCTTTCTAAACCAGTATGGATTAGCATGCTATATTTCCTTAACTAGACATTCAGTTTTAGCATAATTTTCTCGACATCAGTCGCCAATAAAACTGCTCAATAACTTTCTACTGGTTCAGTTAAAGTTGGGTTTTTGTACATTGGCAGTAGCTTGACAGTACACATTAACGGCCGACTTCTCAAAAGATATTTCTAATTTCTTCATTCACTGCCATACTAATGTTAGGGGAGACAAATTATATTTCTATATGCATTGTATAGCCATAGAAATGTTCTAATTTTTGTTTTTGACTAGGATTTTATTGATTTCTTTTCAACCACAAAATCAACTCTCCTTAATTTGCACAGACATCTTATGCTGAGTTCCAGCACTCTGAAGCAAATCCA
This sequence comes from Lampris incognitus, assembly GCF_029633865.1. Classification (NCBI taxonomy): domain Eukaryota; kingdom Metazoa; phylum Chordata; class Actinopteri; order Lampriformes; family Lampridae; genus Lampris; species Lampris incognitus. The sequence continues at coordinate 80,260,188 of NC_079213.1, forward strand.
TCCTCAATCCTACAATAATAACGAGATGTATGGAAAGGACCTGGACAGATTTTATCACCACATCACAAAATTAGTACACGTTTGAGAAGAAACTAATAGGCTAAAGACATAAAAATGCATGTTATGAAATGTTTCAAACAATTTAACACAAGTAAGAATTGCATTTTTGAAAAAATTAAATTAAATTTTGGTATTTAAATTAAATTAAATTAAAATTAGAAAAAAAGAAAAAGAAAAAGAAACCAAAAAATTTGTTTTACTTTTCCATAGTGTAGATTTCTGAAATTCATGCACCATTTTAATAAACAAAACCTGCGTAGAGTTCAGACCAAGTATAAAATGGCTTCACCATTGTTTTGAATTGTAAAATCATGCAGTCTCTCATGCACAAGCTGATTCTCTGACAGTATGTAATCACAAATCAACCTCTCTGACTTTCCTCTTCCCTCTGAAGCATTTCTCTGGTCGGGAAAGTGAAAAGTAATTGTCAGTCTGATGTCTCCACCCACACGACACCGTCAGGTTGATGGGTAACCTTATCATTTTTTTCTTTAAGCGATGGTTGATCAGAAGTGACAGCTTATTTAGTTGGGTGACCTTGAATGTCGTCCGTCATACGTCTACAATATTGTACTCACACTTCCACTTCAATGCCCTCATTGCCTTTTCGCTTTATCGCCTCTTTTTTGCTTTCATTTTATTTTTTCCCCTTTCTTTCTGTTTTGCTTTCATTTTAATATGATGAAAGGCATCAATATGAAAGAACAATTTCAGAAATACTGAAAATGGCTCTTAAGGCTAAGGTGTAAATTGCTAGTGTGATTCAAACCAGCGGTTTTGAATTCCTCTCCTTCTGTAGTTCTTTTGGTTCATCCACTGGAGTGGAACCTGCAT